>NC_062965.1:49456991-49466504 GCF_023119035.1 Salvia hispanica | reverse complement strand
AGGTGTTCGGAAAAGGTTTTAATATTCAGAAACCCGGCCGGTTGGAATTTATTCCATAATAATAAATAAAGATTTTGAACTAGACAACTCTTGGAAAAAGATATTAATTAATTAAAGTCAAATAGCTCAGACTTAAATTAATTAATGGATATTTATATCTTAAACACAAGAAATAATAAATTAAAGAGGTAAAAGCCCGGATTACTCGTAATTTGGGATTGGACGGGCAGTCAATATTATTATACTATAGTGGATGATAATAATATTCTGTTTGGACTTGTATTAAATTGGGGCTCAATTTAATTAGTAAAAGTCCAACAGGTTTGGCCCAAGTCCAACCTCCATGGATCCCTAATCTGGCCCACCTTAACTCAATATAAAAGGAGATTAGAAAGGAGACTTAATTGAATTTTAATCATTAATTTTCGTGCTCCCCTCTGGGAGTGGACGAAAAATCGGTTTTTGACAAAACTGATATTCTGTCTTCTTTCTAATCAAGCCCTTTTCGATTCCGACAAGCTTTGCCCACCCAAAGGTTATAATCTGAGTTCGGAATACAGATTAGAAGATTTATGGTTGAGTACGAAGATCATCTCGTGGAGAAGGCGCAAGCAATCGACAATTCTTTGGAGAATCAGATCGGTAATTCTAAACCGTGGGAAATCATGAATTAGGGTTCTAATTCCTTAAACATGATTTATTTGTGTTCTTGAATGCAATTTGATTGGTTTAACATGTAGATAATTAATCCCATAATCGGTCAAATAGATCTGTATATCTGATTTATTTGTGTATGCATGTCTTCCGCTGTGCAAGGGGCACCAAACCCCAGCAATTGGTATCAGAGCCAATTTTTGGCTCTGATTATGTGGATTAATTTCATGTTATGTGAATTGTATGATCAGATGTGTTTTCGTTGCTCGTTATTTTTTTTATAATATGCAAAGTTCGAGAACCCTAGATCGAAGAATGCAATCGATCTTCGGCGTTGGAAGTTTCCGCCGGTTTATGCGACAGCAACAATCACCCAAAATACTTTTTGTTAATGGGTGAATTCAATTATATCCATGTCATGATTACATGGATATAATTGAATTCACCCATTAACAAAAAGTATTTTGGGTGATTGTTGCTGTCGCATAAACCGGCGGAAACTTCCAACGCCGAAGATCGATTGCATTCTTCGATCTAGGGTTCTCGAACTTTGCATATTTTAAAAAAAATAACGAGCAACGAAAACACATCTGATCATACAATTCACATAACATGAAATTAATCCACATAATCAGAGCCAAAAATTGGCTCTGATACCAATTGCTGGGGATTGGAGTCCCTTGCACAGCGGAAGACGCATACACAAATAAATCAGATATACAGATCTATTTGACCGATTATGGGATTAATTATCTACATGTTAAACAAATCAAATTGCATTCAAGAACACAAATAAATCATGTTTAAGGAATTAGAACCCTAATTCATGATTTCCCACATAAGTTATTTGATCATTTCTGTTTTGATACTCCTTTAAACCCTAAACCCTAAACCCTAAACATAAGTTATTTCACCATTAATATTAAATATAGTACAATGATTTAAAATATTACTCCTACAAATAAGTAAAACTAAACATAAATAATTAATAGTAATAGAATATTAATAACAATTTCCCACATAAGTTATTTGATATTAACTTATAGTTGATGGACTTCAAAAGATATTATGATATGTTACGGATTAAATTTGATCATTTAAGATAGTTGATGTATTAAAAAAGATGTTCCCTCAATTTATAGCACGTGGAAAGTGAAAAATGGTGGGTCATGCATAACAAATTTGTAAATATCTGGAGTAAATGTGAACAAAAAATTAGTCTCAAACGAGTGTGTATATTAATATCTTTGAATACAACAAACAAAAATTTATGAGAGCAAATCTGAAATCTTACAATAGAATTAAATAAGGAATCGTGGTAGTATCCTATGTTATCCCGTGTTAGGCACGATGATCGTGCCTATTTTTGAAAACTGACATGAGACCTTTTAACAATGCAAATAATGAATAAAATGAATAAACTATTAGAATCTTTTAATCCCAAATGGAAGATAGGTGTAATGCTTTAAACAATTATTAAATCCATACTTATCTGTCAACTATCATGTTGTCCTTGCTTTACTTGAATCATTTATACAAAACAGAATTCCGTTGTTTTTCTTTGTCTGATGACTGATGCAAAGTGACAGTCATAGTCAAATTGTTGTTCTTGTAGGATCGGAGGAAAGTAAATGGTTTCCAAAATAGAATACTTGTACAATGATAACAAAACGAGGTTATCGGTGTGCCAAATTATATCGGTGTGTCGTGAGAATGAATCTCACAACTCAATCCTAAATGGATAATCATGATAATCAGTCGTAGTCTACCTTTCCCAACTAAATTAATTTCATTATTTAATTTTAGATTATATCTTGATATTATTTTATTTAGGAAACCAAACTCTATCTATATTGTTATTTTAGGAATTGATACCGAAAATATAACGCGTAGCCTATTCGAATGATAGTACTGTGTTAATCTGTTCGAAACTTAAATAGGAGTAGCCAAGTAGTTGTTTGATAAATCTACTCAACCGAAAAAAATTTCAAGCAATAATTTATCCTAAACATTTTTTTTTCCAAAAATGGCCTTGTGCATTTTTTTATTTTTCAAATATTTTGTAAATCTAATCGTTTACTATAGTACTCCCTCCGTCCCAATTTAGGAGTCCCGATTTACCATTTTTTAATGTTCCACTTTAGGAGTTCCGGTTGGAATATTATATAAATGGTATGAGGCCTCATATTCCACTAATCTTTATCCACTCATATTTTATTATAAAACTAATATAAAAAATTAGATCCACATTCCACTTTTTTTTTCACCAACTTTCCTTTATATTTTTTAAAACTCATGCTAAACTCAATCGGGATTTTTAAAGTGGGACGGATGGAGTACTTATGCTATTCGCTATACTATCTTCGAACACATTTCAGGAAAAAAAAATTTCCAGCTAGTTTTAAGTCCATAAAATTTGGTTGCTTTATGTGACATCAACTCCATGTCTTTTTATTATTGGGCTTAACAAAGCCCATTGGACACGGATTTTCAGTCCAGATTAATATTATTAAAATTCTTTTTTTAAGAAAAATTAATATGTATTAAAAGTACAAAAATGTTTAAAAGTTTAACAAAGATTGTGAGTAGCCCAGTTGGTTTCAGCTCAAGTCATTGTTTTTGCACTACTCGAGTTAGAATCCCCAAGCCAGCAGATTGTTCCTTTTTTTATCCTTTGCACAATTTACTTGCAATTTTATGCTCCCAAGTCACCCCCCTTAGCCTAAAATTCAATTTTTTTTGTTTGCTTTATTTTCTTACACTCTTATATCTAGGAGTTTGTTTAATGTTCCCAAAATTCAATTCATTAAGTAACAAATCATTATTTTTACACTTTTACTTCCAAGAATTTGTTTTAGTTTCTTAATTACAGTATATTTTTTTTTTCCAAGTTCAAATCCTTCTACCTATAAATAAAAAAAAATATCCTTATTTTATTTTCTTACACTTTTATGTCTAATAGTTTTACTCTAATTGCTATTTTATTTGCATATATCCAACTTTTAGTTTTATATTACTCTAATTTACTTGCACCTTGTTTTATAACGATAATAAGCACATATAGTACTAGCATAATTCTAATTTCTATTATGCATTCTCTTTTTTTTCCTCTCATTATTCATCTACTATATCTTTTGCAATTCTCCATTGCTGATGCTAAAAAAAATTTCGACAATGCCAACACTAAAAAATACCTAAGCCTCGGGCCCCCCAACGTAAAGTTTCTGGCTTCGTCTCTGGCGTGAATGTGTGAGAGGATCAATATATAACGGTTGAAGAGAAAACAGGGCAAAAGAATTAACAAACGGTTAGCTCTCTTTCTTTTCTTATTTATTTTACTTTTCAACCTTTTTTTTTATTTCCTTTCTTATGTTTTTTTTAACTCTTTTTACCAAACTATTTTATCAATTTGTTAGGCAATCTGCGTCAAAATTCATGACCATAACAGATTTGCCTATTAATTTACAAAATCTAAATACATAAATTTTGACATTTTGTAGATTTTATTTATATAATCGAATTAAACTGAATGCACGTAGCATATAATCATCTATCTGACCAAATATTTATCGGGGCTATGTTTCTAGTTGCCTGTAACATATACCGTGATTCACGTACACAAGAAGATAGCTAATGAGTACTTCCTCCGTCCTACTTTAGAAGTCTCGGTTTATTATTGTTAGATATCCCACTTTAGAAATTCCGATTGAAATATTCCATAAATGTTAATAGGCCCACATTCCACTAACCTTTTTTCACTTACATTTTATTCCACTAACCTTTTTTCACTTATATAAAATAGGATTAGTATTACACTATCTTTACCACCAACTTTTCTTTATATATTTCAAAATTCGTATCATACTTATATGAGACTCCTAAAATGGGACGAAGGAAGTATTTGGTTCTATATATGGTCATACCCTAAAGGTAACACACAAGGCTTATGATTCCTCATTCTCTTTTGGTGTTTCTCTCACCTTGGCATTTTAGCTTATTTTCTAGCTTTTTTTAAATTTTCTAGATTTATTCTAGAAATTAAGATTTAAACTATTTTTTTATTATTTTTGTCTGTTTATTAAAATAAGCACACTTTTAGATTTTTTTTAGATAAAGTACTATAAATATCAAAATGTTTTTTACTACTTATAAAACATCGGAATATTTTTGCTAGTAAAATGATGGAGAAAAAGATATTGCAACTCTATTTTTGGGTTGTCATATCTTCCAACAATCGAAGCCGTCACATCTAAACACGTGATAATCATAAACTCAAAATAAAATGACTAAAATTTTCATAATTTAAATTCCCATATTACATAAGTTAAAGTCATAAATTACATAATATTAACTTCCTAAGATTAGTTAATGACAATGGTCATCGCGACGAGCCTCACACCGTGAAACAACCTTGAATAAGTAAAGCGGTACAACCTTTTGATCTATAGTTGGCGGAAATCGCAACGGGTCTCCCATAGCAATCCTACACTAGGATCGCGATTCCACCTCGCGCCCTGAGGCTCTACCGTGCATGTTCTATTGGATCATTATTCTAATGAGTATTTTTTGATTTGATTCTTCTAAATATTTCCTTGATTTTTGGCTCAAAATATATCTTCAAATTTTAAATTCAAACCGTTATAATGTTACCGAAGCTTCTGTATATCTTACACGTACACAATGTTAACGTGGAAGGAATGCACACAAAACATGTGAAAGACTATAATTGTGGGTGTAGGATTTTAGTTGCCAACTAAACCAAGAAAACTATAAATTGGCCTTCTTCTTTTGGAAAATAAATTTTCTTATCCATTAATTTGTTAGGATCATTTGTTTGTCGGATTAAGATGAGAAAGATCATATGTTGTAAGCTCAAAATACCATTTGCAAATAACGGTTAGTCCTTTACTTATTAAATAAGTTCATCCTATTTTTTTTCTAACAACTAGCTTAATATGTTCACTTTTTAAGAGTTTCATGGTTTATGTTATAATTAGATGTCTACATATCTTTAACTAATTATATGAATGATTTTTAAAGAAATAACAAACAATTTATCATATTTTATGCTTGTTGAACTCTTTATCGTTCCAAATTTATTCTGAAATTGATAAGTACTATACTAATTCATTCCTTGATTTACGCGAATGCCACGTGGCCATGTTCCAAGGTCTGACACACACGTGCAAAAAGCTCAAGAGGCAAACTTTGACCATCAAGAAATCTCTTGCCAGTCTGGTTCTGATGGGATTCGGTGCATTAAGAAGATGAGGCGGCTTGAGCGGAGCTGCGACGAGAAACGGCTGGAGGGATTGTGAAGAGGCTTGAGGATGAGATTGAGCATAGGAGGTTTGTTGCGGATGTTTGTGTTGTAAATAGACTATTAGAGTCTCAAGAATATTGGAAAGAGTCACTTTAGATTTTCAAGGAACATGACATTAATAGTGTTATAGTTCCAATTGTATTGTTCCTAGGTGCATTACTTTTCTAGTCCTATAAATAGAGATGTACTATGTATCAACAATAATAATTCAAGCCTAATACAATGTAGTCTTCAAAGCTTTTAGCGTCTTTTATTTTCTGCATTTTACTTTTCAACAGTTTGTGTTAGGAAAGGGAGGAAGGAGACGTTGAGGGAAGTGGTGAGGGAGTTTCAAGTGCATGAGTCTTGCTTAGTGGAACAGTTGGAGGAGTTGGAGAGACAGATTTGTTTGTGTTTCTTGGACATAGATAGATCCAAAAGGCTTCTTGTAAGAGAGATGGTTAAGTGAATAGTTTATATGAATGTCAATAGTTGGGCTAGGATTAGCTAGTTTTATGTATTACTACTTTGGATAAAAGAGAGTAGTATATATAAATATCAAGTACTGTAGATTATAGAATATGTAAGTAGATATATGAATCATGTGTGTCAGCCTAGACCTTGATCACACATTTCATTTTGTTGTTTTGATCCGTCAGTTATTGTTGGACTCATTTCACTTGTACTATATCGATTAAAGTAGATAATTTTAGAATTTTGGTATAGCTTTTGTCTTCCTTCATGGATTTTCTTTTTCTTGCTACTTGTAGTCTTCGGATCTCGGTTTGAGTAGTTTGTATCGTTTTCCATGTAAGTGTCACTTGGATTTGCTGTTTACTACAAAGTCGACACATATGCTTACTACTCTTGTGATTTTTTAGTTTGAGCATTTTTCACTGTTATGGATTAATTCGCTTTCCTATCGGGCTCCTTAGTCCAACAAATAAGAGGCAAATTTCCACGAATAATTTTTAACGAATCATTTAAATTCATAGTGAGATTGAATGAGCATTGATGTGTAAATTGAAATCTATTTTGGTGAAGTTAGATCATAGTTGGTGGAGGGCTATTTATTAGAGTTACTCATACACTACAAAAAAAAACGCTAATTACCAAGGGATTTACCAACCACATAATTTCCATCGGAATTTACCAATGGATTACCAAGGGATTTACCGTTGGTTATTTTCCCGACGTTATTTCCAACGTTTTCGTCACGGACTATGTCAGTTTATTTTACCAACGGAATTTTCCGTGGGTAAAGCTATTATTTTTTAAAAATAATTATTTTATAAATCATTTACCGAGGGCCAATATCCGTTGGAAACTTAAAGCTGCGATTATAATTAATTTCCAAGGGCCAACATCCGTGGGAAAATTTATCCGCTTTTTACACAATTATATTCTTGGATTTTTAAACAATTTTTATTCCATAAGTGATTCCACTTCATCACCAAAAAATAAACCCTTCCTCTAATCTCACAAATTGATCGATTCACCGTTCAGCTATTTGAAATTCTCCAAACCCTAGCTCGATTCGACCGTTCAGCTGGTAATCTCCTCAGTCCGTGAAAGTTGCGAGGTGATTCTGTAGAGGTGATTCTGAAGCCACAAGCCACAACTGCGAGGAAGGAGAAAGGAGAGGGAGCTGTCGTTTTTCCCCCACACTGATTCTGTAGCGGTGATTTATCTCTTCTTTTGTGTGGTTTGTTTTAGGAATTTTCCACATTTTCGTATGGAGTTCAATTTTCGTCCACATCAGTCTGTTAATTTCCCCGCACTTTATTTGTTTCAATTTTCGTCCACGAGTGTTGGTTCAATTTTCGTCCATGAGTGTTGGCGTGCATTTTCCCATTCTCTATATTCAACTATGCAATTACCATATAGTTTGATGCATTTGATTTTTAGTTGAGAATTAGTGTTGATTTTGGGTCAAACTATGAACTACATGTTTCTTTTTTGATTTAGAATGGAAGGATTGAGTGTAGCTCCAACTCTGATTGAGTGTGCTTGCACTAATATTTAGTTTGATGTGATTTAATTGTTGCAATTTTTATATGGCTATGATGATTATGATGATGTTAATGAAAGTAGGAAACAAAATATCCTAATTAAATCTTGTTTTACAGTTTAGTGTAGAAACTAGGGCATTTAATTTGATGTATCGGTTACATATTGAGGAAAGGGAATGTGGCAATTTAGCTCAACCTTCTTATGTCTTATGCCTTCACTATTTATACTGAGCTCACTGTAATCATGGCTGATCTTAGCACTATTAACTTTTTAGTGTAATTCTGAAGGCTTTCTCTTAGTTCGATTGGGGTTTAAAATCTGCCAAAAAGTGCAAAATTTAATCCAAACTACATGATACATGAGAACCAAGTTATGAACTATCAAGTATACATTGCATTAGAAGCTTGTGTTGTTCACAAACATTTCTCAGTTGGCAGTAGAATGCATGTTCGGCAGAATGCCCTTGTTTGCATTGCTTTTGCTCGTAGATTAAAGATTAAGATGAATGTTGGATGCAAACTGATTGGCATTGTTGTAGTTTTGTTTTCCCTGTCTTGTATGATTAGGACTGGTGTCTATTGATCATTTGGTCACATGTTTTTCTTTTTTGAATAAATGTATTTGAGGATTATTCATGACTTATAATTGGACTTTGTTGGATTCATTTGTGGAGATGGAAATTTGGAGTATCAATCACACACACACCAACATTTGTACGTGTGTGTAAAAGTTAGGTGCATTGAATCTAGTTGAATCTGAGTAATTTGTTACAGCATTGAATCTAGTTGAATCTCTGAGTAATTTGTTACAGGTTCACCTATGTAACTCTGTTCCTAAACTAAGATGATGGGACAATTATTTTTCTAGGTAAAGTAAAATCTAGGCTCTTTTTTTTGGCTAAAACCATGGTTGAATAGATTTACTTCTCCCTTTCTGATTTAGCTATTGCACAGATAAAACTGTGTCGCCTCTTCTGATTTAGTTATTGCACAGGTCAAATAAAAACTAACAAGATGCAAAGGTAGTAGTAGTTGTTTCAGATGTTTGCTTCTTTCTCATCACTTTGTTCAACGGCAAAATATATACTCATCCACTGCTCTAAATGCTTATAAACACCCAATGCCTGTTCATCTGTCTGACTCTCACCCCATTAATATCCTTTTTAGCTCTCTTCTTTGACTATTATTAACACAAATCTTTGACTGTTATTCTAGAACTCTAAACCATGTTGTCCCTAGCTTTATAAGGAAATGAATTGGTTTAGAAAAAGAATTTTCTATATTTGGCTTTATAAGACAATTTCGTAGTATTCACAAAGATATCACACAGAAATATGAGTTTAACAGACCACCATTCCCCTGTAAACTAAATAAACTTGATAGCAGAGTTGGTCTTTTCTAGTTTCTGTACTACTGATTATTTGTTGCTGCTAATCATTAACTTTAATTATGTTAGCAGATATTCTTGCTTTTATTATTTGAACTCTTTGATGCAGTGAAGAATGAAGAAGGAGAAAAAGCCAGCTGCTTGATCAAATAGAGATG
>NC_062965.1:49346106-49456891 GCF_023119035.1 Salvia hispanica | reverse complement strand
ATATAGAACTATAATGCCACTTTCATATAATGTTGCTAAAAGGACTTTTTAACTATTTCATGATCTTTTTATCGTTTTGGTATTTTTTTATCGATGAGACATTTTCATACTTTTGCAACTATTATTATCTCTCCAACTATTATTATCTCTCCGTTTTTTATATTATTATTGGATAATTCAAAGACTAAATTTGTACTAGTTCTTTTAATTGTATATATACAAAAATGTCTATTAGATCGAAAAAAGTCAAAGAAATAGTAGAAAATGACTTACAATAATAATATTACATTAAATGCTAAACCCGTCTGAGAATAATTTTAAAGATTGGAGATCGTGTTTGGTATTGTTACATAGTTTTTCAACTAAATTTGTACTAGTTCTCTCTGATAATTAATACTACAATGGAGTACTATTTCCATAATATGCTACTCCCATTTTTCTTTTTCGCAATGTTGCAAACTGGAGTAGTAGTAAGAATTAGAGTAATTAATTAAGATATTAGAGTTAATTAAGTATTTTTCTTATTACACCTAAAAAATAATACTAGTAATTTAATTACACTGATTACCCCGTCTTTAATTTACGACCTAAAAAGAAAAGTGTGAATACCATAGAAGAATACTATTCCCAGTATCCCACTTTAGGCGTCTCATTTGAATTTGACACAAATTTTAAGAAATGTAAAGAACAATAATTGAAAAGGGATAGTAAAATATGAGTCTCACAGTCTCACTTTTATATACGAAGTATTAGTTTTATATAAAATGTGAGCGAAATGAGGTTAGTGGAGTATGAGGACGATTTCCATTTATGGAATATTTTAACTGAGATTCTTAAAGTGGGATAGACTAAAATAGAAAACCAGAACTGTAAAAGTGGGATGGAGGGAGTATTTAAAAGGAGCGTGATGAGATAATGCATATGTAGCATATAAACTGAAAAAATGAAACCCCGAGTCAAAAATAATTTGTAAATAAAAGTACTCCATTGTTCACAACAAATAATACAATCGTTATTTTATTGGTTCACACTACTTTATAGTCTGAATTATTGATGTTGCAAAGACACCACCAAAGTCAAAGTCACCTTCCTTGGTAGAATTAATCGCAGCAAAACACTTTCCCTCAATCATTGAGTTTGAGATGGATGATGAACGCAGAGGTGTGTTGTCAATCTTAAGCGGAGGAGACGGATGGCTGACTTGTATTCTTCAATAACAGATTTCAAGCAGAATTTGGGTGAAGAGGCTTTGATACATGAGGAATTAGCAGGAGGATGGGTTTTGTATGAGAAACCATTAAGCCAACTCAAAATCATGTCTCTGCTCAGATTCATTGCATCGCCAAGCAATTGGATGGTACACTTCCATTGTTTGATGCAATTTTGGAGAGTCGTGAAAGTGGAAGGGAGCCATCACTACCTCTCTTGTTCACACCATCCTTTTTATGTTAGAAACTCTCAACAAGGGATTATGTAGGCTCAGGAAGCTATGTATCGATCAGCAGTATGTTGCCGGAGGAGATGACGGAGCAGCAGCTTGGAGGCGTGGGACGGGTGTACCGGAACAGGCTACCCGAATCCACACCGGATCTGAGACTATACTCCACCCATGAATTTCCGATGCGGGATGAAGCTGCTCGCTGCGGTTTCAGAGCTTACATGGCACTGCCTCTATTTGATTCCCACACATATCAATACTATGGTGTGTTGGAGATCTTTCAAGGATATAATTCTCTTCATATGATGAATCATTTACTATCTCTGCTGGATGGAGCACTGCAGGTACCTTTAATTATAAGATTTGCCAACTGAGTTGCGCTTTATCGTCATTTATAACATTAATTCATTACTCAAACTAAACGGGCATACATCAGTTCGCAGGGTTGAGATCCAATCACAAATCCATTGCTATTACAAAAGAAATGGTAAACATAATAGTGTTCGATTAAAAATGAACTATTTCAGCGATTGTAGTTTCTCATTTCGTAACCTTAATATATGCAGAGGCAGCCTGGAAGTGAAATATCAGAGGTACTTGAATTGGCTATGGCAGACAATCCCGCGAATATATCTGGCACAAGTTTGGATCCCTTGTAACAAGCAATGTGTTAACATCCACCAACTTATGCTGCATGGAGATGGTATCCTTCATAGATTCTGAAACTAAGATATTCAATTCGTGGTTTGATATTGATAATGATATGCATGACTATCTTCAAGCTTGTGAATTTCACAAGCTTCAAATAGATCTTCACAGTTGCCATTCAACTTTATGTGGTCTCACTATATCTGAAAATTCGATGGCTCACTATGTCCAACGGGCTAGGATGTCTCATTGTATTGCAGTTTCTCATCAGAGCAATGACAATAAACTACGTCATTCAAATTTTTCTTCGACCAAAGTATACACGAGATGATCATTCTCTACACTTGCTGTTAAGGATACTGGAGATCAATCTCAAGAGTGTGAGTGTAATGTTTGTATCTGGAAAATCACTTCTAGAGGAATATGTAAGGCCTGATGCAATTGAATGCGAGTCAATTGATAGTTTCAGTTTGATCAAGTCTTACAAGCAAAACCTTTTGGAGTTGGACATGACAACATACTTGAAGACGGTCGACTCATGTTGCCTAAAACCTTCCTCTGCGGGTACAGACAAAGGATGGGTTTTTTGCTTGCCAGTTGAACAAAGTGTATGCGAAGAACATGTTGAAAGTAACTCGTCGTTGGTCAAGGAGAAGATGGAAGGTTTAATGGAGAAAATAGCAACAAAATCTTGGAAACACAATAATTGGATAGTCCAATTTTGGGTCCCAAAATGGAGAATGATAGGTGTTGTCTGAAAACTTCAGATCAACCTTATGCTGTTGGCTGTCTTACAAAGGGTGTAGCTTCCTTTAGGAAACAATGTATGGAAAATTACTATTTTGTTGACGACAAAGCCAAACAAGATGAACTCGGACCCCCTGGACGTGTCTTCAGATTCAAACATCCTGAAATTAGCCCTGACCTCTTCTACTACACTAGAGAAGAATTTCCAATAAGAAACTTTGCTATGCTTTGTTGCAATCGTGGATACTTGGCTTTGCCTGTATTTGAGAATGAAGGTATAGGAAATCACAAGATTGTGGGTGTGCTAGAGTTCCTAGGATTTTATTATTCTGACCTTCCAATCATCAAAAACTAATGGAGGTATCATCTCTTGCCATTTTTGACTTGTTATTATATACTAAAATTGTTGTGAAAACAATGTACCTGTCAATGCAGGCAACAAAACTATGCTCGACTCACATAGACTACCACCCGGGATTCTTAGCAAATGAACTGTCAATGTCAATGTATGCTTTAATATAATAGCTTGTAATTCTGTCACTAACATGTTTGTATGCATGTCTTTATTCGAGTTAATTTGTTTTATTTGAATCAGATTTTCAATGGCGCGGAAAAAGCTTTGACCGAAATCGATCATGTCCTTAACATAATCAACCCATTCCCCAACTCCATATGGCAAATGTTTGGGTCCCTACGGGAGATTGTGGTAGTACTACTAATAGTAATAGGAGTTGCATGGAGCTGACATTGTCTACTAATTATTTGATGAAATCTATGGCTACAAATTCAGTTCACCATATTCATGTTCAAGCCAGAAAAGGGATGATTGGGATGGTATTGGCATCTGAAAACAAATCATGTTTTTGTCCAAATTCAAGTGAGTTTAGCATAGTTGACCAGCCCACGTCACACTATGACATGCTTGATCGACGTGATGTTTGTTTTGCAATTTGTTTGCAAAGTTCAGATACCGGTAACCTTGTTTATGTTATGGAGTTCTTTCTCTACCAAGGTCCTGCAACACATATGTATGTTGGGTCCTTCTTGAGCCTTCTATTGCCAATAATTGAGCATGAATTAATATCATTTAAGCTGGCATGTGGAAAGCAACTAGGAGAAGAACTGGTGGTTGAAGTTATTGAATTTTCTGATGCAAACAAACTTGATTCCTCTGAATTAGAGCCTGCATGTGTGTATCCAGTCATATTTAAAAGTGTGCAGTACAATCAAAAGGGGTGCCATCACACTAGAAGTACAACAACCGAATGAGTATCATCATACCGAAAAAGAACAACACGCAGGAGAATGCAATGAAGAAGAACAACATGCAGAAGAAAGGGTTGTTGGTTATTCACATTTCAGTACACGAGAAAGAGAGAAGAGAAAAAACTCCCTCAATCTTAGTGCTGAGGTTCTCGAATCACATTTTGGGAAGAAGCTAAAAGATGTTGCAAAAGAGCTTGGTGGTGAGTGTATAGTATAAACTATGGTTCAGTTTGTTATGAAACTAAATGTTTATTATCTAATTACATGAATGAGTATTAACTTGTTCTTGCAGTTGGAAGGTCAACAATAAAGCGCGCGTGCAGGGAACATGGCATTCAGAGGTGGCCAAATAGGATACAGCACAAGAAAAATCCATCCCTTTTTGAAGAAGAAAGTGCAGCAGATTTAGAGCAAGACATGTTGCCGTCAACCGACAACTTTCATCCATTGGATAATGTGACACAAATAAACACAGGAAGGGTGATTGTAAAGGTGAAGTATAAAGAAGATTTAATAAAATTTGAGTTGTCTCTATCATTATTAGGATTGGCAAAGCTTAGTGAAGAAGTGGCGAAGAGTCTAAATCTGGAGATGGGTAGTTTCAAGTTGAAATACATGGATGAAGATGGTGATGAGATTTTAATATCCAGAGATGTTGATTTGCAACTCTGTCCAAAGACTCGAACGACAAAAGGCGAGACACTCATCCAACTGTTGGTTCGATGACAATGCTAGCTCCACTTTTTTCTTTCAATATAAGTTTCTGGACTGATTTGGCTTACACATTCTGCTCTGTCAAAACTTTGTTTGTATCTTTCTCTTCATAGGAACAGATCTTGAATTAGTTCATTAACGATTATCTTTATACATATGTGTGTCAGTTTCTAATCTTCAAATAAATGTTCTTCCTCGTATGCTATACATGCTGCATTGTTCATAATTAAAGGGATCGTGTTATTTCTAGATCGCAATTTCATGATTTTTTGTAGCAATTTTGTTGTGATTAATCTGTGTAAAATACAATGATGGAGAATTGGGACTCTGTTTTATCAGTATTTTGTTTTCGAGTTTTAGCTGAGGATTGCACTTGGAATTATATGCTGTTGGCTATATCTGATTTAGAGTTTAGCATAGTGGATCTACACTTGACTATATGTATTGATATACAAAGGTTTTGTTCATTTTTGCTTTTAAAGTTTATTTAAAATTTGAGAAAGCAATATCTGGTTTTTGTGGTTTCCTATTTCTTTAGAGTTGATAGCAATTTATATACTGAAATTCAACAGAGGGAGACAGTTTAATTCAAGATCTGGTCGAGTAGTAGACTGTAGAATAGATCCTCTGAGGAGATTCATGAGCTACTAAATTGTTTCGTGTTGATTCGTGTTTCCATCACTATCTTTTCTATGGCATTGTAGTGGCTGAAGTTCATGGGCGCACGTTTGGAGTTTGGACATTGCTGATTTGCACTCTTTTCTATCTCTGTGCGTTCAACCTCGATGACAAGCCTCTGTATTTTGCCACATTTGTATCCTTCACCTATGCATTCGGCCATTTCCTGTCGGAGTATCTGATTTACCACACAATGGCTATTGAAAATCTGACAACTGTTGGCATCTTTGTCATCACTCTTGTTTAGAGGCCATGCCATTGCTTTCCTATTTGTTCATTTTACAATGCAAGTAGGATATTGGCATCTGTTTACACAATGACTTAACTCATTATGTACTCTTTTATTCAGGAACATCGAATGTTTTGATGTTGTTGCTGTTCTTTTTTTTATTTTGTACATGAATCTCTGCACAAATCAGCTCCTTACTGTATCTGATTTTCTGCTCATTAATCTAAGGAAACTTTATTTAATTACCCCTTAGAGAAACTCTATTAGTATTACCTTATTAAATAATACTACTAAATTATTTATCATAAAATTTGTCGAGGATATATTAATGCAGGAAACTTTACAAACAACATAGTCCTCTCTAATTATAATTTCTTCCAAATTTTTAATCGTGTACAAGATTTCCAGTTTAAACATTTGATTTCTATACGTATCACTATTCTTTCATACAAATAAATAATCATCGCAAGAAATTTACAAACAAAGCACGTTTGGTTCAATGTCTTTTCCACAACTCATTTTCCCAAGACAGAAACAAGATATTGCTCTCTCAAATCATGCATAAACTTTCAAATATAAAAATTTTTATATGCTTCGAAAGATTAAATAAAATGTTCTAAACATTTTTGTACTCCTAGTAGTATTAAATTTACTTATACCACTATGATTTTAAAAAGAAAAAAAAGAAATCTATTGGGCTTAATAAAGCCCAATGCTAAAAAGACACGGAGTTGTTGTACTCTGTCTGGCCCATAAAGGAACGAAATTTTATGGAAAAAATAGCCGGCAAAAGTTTACGATTATAAAAGCTTAGGTTTACAAAATATTTAGAGAAAATAAAAAAAAAATACACAAGGACAATTTCAGGAAAATTTTCCTACGATAAATTAGTGCAAAGAATATTTTCGGTTCGGTAGATTTATTAACATACAGTATAACATTGGAATAGGCTACACATTATACTTGTCAGTATCAGTTAGGGCTGGGTCAATACGATATATCGTATCAAAAATTTTGTTTCGTTATCATACCGAAAATATCGATATGAAAGAATTTCATATCGTTATTGTTTCGAAAGTTTCGGTATACCGTATTTCGGTATACCGAAATTTCGGTATGGAAAAAAACTATACCGTTACCGTTTCAAAATTTCGGTATATCGTACCGAACTTCGGTATACCGTTCTGAACGGTATATCGATATTTCGTACGATATACCGAAATTTTATACCATTTCGAATACCTGTATACCAAAAAATATAATTTCAAAACCGAAAAATAAAACCAAAATTAATATAATTTTAACATAATAAAATAAACATTGTCCACATCTTCATAATCAAAAAATATATAATTAAGTTATATGGATATATTTATGATTTAAACTTTTAATCTTAAAAAAATAAATTATATTATTATCATCATCATCATCATCATCATCATCATCATCGGTATAAACGGTATAAACGATATGTATCGATAATTTGATACGTATTGATTTTCGATATATTTCGGTATATCGATAATATCGATATATATCGTATATTCGATATAAAACGGTATACCGCGGTATAAGAAAATTCATATTGTTATCATACCGAAAACTTTCGATATGGTATTATATCATACCGAAAGTTTCGGTATACCGAAAATTCGATATTTTTTAATATTTTTCAATACGATACGATCGTTATACCGTTTTTTCGGTATATTTATCCAGCGCTCGTATCAGTGACACTATGGACTTATCAATATATACAAGAATTCTATTTGGGAACCATTTAATTTCCTCCGGTCCTACAAATGGTGTAATTAACAACAAGTTCAATATAAATGTCACTTTGCATCAGACAAAGAAAAACAATTTAATTAAATTTTGTAAATGATTCAATTAAACAAGGACAATATGATAGTTGACTGATAACTATGGATTTAAAAATTCAACTCCCACCCAATTCATTGTTTAAAGCATTACAGCTATCTTCCATTTGGAATTAACATTGTCTAAATGTCTGATTCATTATTTGAATAGTTAAACAAGCCTTAGTTTAAAAAATTATGCACGCCAATCCATCATTGGATACTAATACGATCCCTTATTTAATCCTATTGTAAGATTTCAGATTTGCTCTCATAAATTTTTGTTTGGAGTATTCAATTAAATTACTAACATACACTCGTTTGAGACCAATTTTTTATTCACATTTTCTCCATACATTTACAAATTTATTATGCATGACCCACCATTTTTCACTTTCCACACACTCTACCTAATAAAAAAATTCCAGATATTTGCAAATTTATTATTCATGACCCACCATTTTTCACTTTCAAAACACTATACCTTATAAAAAGGGCATTCCACTCCACTTGCAATATAATTTGCCTAATATTGTTACCATTCGGACATGTGTTCTTTTTGTCTCTTAGACTAGAATCAGCATCATATATTATGGAATTTAATATTAATCCGAGAAAATAAAAAGGAATCCAAAGCTCAAGACTACTACTGTCACAAAACGCATGTGTCTTCCCATGACATTTAAAATTATTCTAAACTATTGACATCTCTCCAACTAACAAGAATACACCAACTTTATAAAAACTTGCAAAAATACAAAGTTGCCTGATTTCCATGGAATTGAAATCTTGCAAATCCCAAGTTGAGTAAAAGTGTAAAACCAACTCAACTGTTTTTCACAATACAGACCCATAAACTCATCTACCAAAAACTCATAGCCAAATATACCCACACCAACTGAAAATCTACAATCAAGATTCATCAAAGATGAATACCATAAACCTAACTTAACTAAAACTAACAAAACACTGTATGATGAGTTATCATACAAATTTGAAGAAACAACACCAACAAGAATGGTTAAAAAAAGCCTCACACTAAACAAAAAACACAGCGGGCCTTCCTTTCCTTACCTCCCCTTTCTATACATTTCTCCTAATCTTCTTGGTTAGTCCTAAACAAATTCCACCATTACCAGTCAAAACAACATATCTTGCGGCGGCGGAGGGCACAGCTCCTTCCCCAGCTTCTGAGAGAAAAGCCTGCAAGCCTCCATGCTCAAGTCCAACGCCGCCGACAGCGCCACAAACGCCGCCGCATCCTCCGTGCAGCTCACTTGCTGCACCCCCACCTCCACCAGCGGAGGCGCCCCCGCCTTCTTTCCGCTTCCCCCCTCCCCTTCCACGGTGGCCGACATCACAAACCCTCGGTACATACAGTACGGCCACAGCCCGTAGCCGAAGTCGCCGCTGCTCCGAGGGCTGCAGCCGGGCGACGTCGCGGTGCTTTTCGGCGTCGAGGCGCTGGAACTGTTTCCATTTCCGTTCAAATCTATCACGAATTTCCCGCCCTTGCTGCAGCTGAGGTTGGACTCGGCTAGGACGATGCCGGAGGAGGCCGAGTCGGGAATCAGCTCGAACCGGTAGCCGAGCCCGTCGGCGGAGCCGCGCTCGCGCCACGCCTCGAGGCGGCCCCACGGCTTTAGCGTCCCGTCCCCGGGGCGTAGGATGAGCCAGCAGCCGGGGTTGGAGCGGCTCACGCGGTCTGAGCCGGGGGATGCGACGAAAGGGGTCACCATCGAGGCGACTGCAACCGGTGAGCCGGAGAGATCGTGGACGGTGATGGACCATCCTTTTCTTTCTTTACCAGGCCTTTCTCTTTCACTTCCGAACGAGCTCAACCAACCTCTTGCACCACTACAACTAGCCTCCAATGGCAATGACCTATCAATCAACGCCATAATCTACTGTTAATTTAACCATACATTCATTCTAAATCATCAATTACATATCGTATTAGGGATTTCTGGAGATGAATGCGTGAATTGGGGGATTTTCTACAGGCAAAGGCAGAAATACTTTCTAGACTATTTGAATAGAGAGATATCAGAAACAACTTTTTCATAACCCTAGATTTGAAATTATTCAATTCAATCATAAAATTTCGATAATTAGGTCAGAGAAACTTCAATTCGTATGAAATACGGGAGCAAATTATTCACCTGCAGCGTTGATTCCGGTCAGCTGCGCGTAAACTGAACTTGCAGGTGAAAACCGGCTGCCGAGTACTGCCGCGAATTTGGAAAACCTGCGGGCTGCATTCGGGAGATCCGTCGAACTGGAACACGAATCTCGGATCGGGCTCGGCCCGGACGTCGAGGTGAAACTGCGCAGCCTTCTTCGTCTCCTTCCCCATACTAATCCATCCGTTGTGGAAAACCGCCGCCCTGGATTCCGCCGCTACCAAATCCAGCGGCACGGAGATTGTCCCCAGCAACCTCCCGGAGCTGAGTCCGCACGTGGCGCCGCCGCGGCCAGAGTAGACCGAGATTTTGAGCTGCGGATTCTTCGAGGTGGAGAAGAGAGAGGATTTGCCGGTAAGCCTGTCGAGATCTGTTTTCGTGAGGTGGAATGTGGCCGCCGGAGCCTGAGAGGCGGCGTCGGGGAAGGTGCCGTTCTCCGGCGGAATGTAGGAGACGACTGCGGTCTGGACGGGGAGGTTTTTGAGCTTGATTTTGCAGAAACACGGCGAGGAGGAAGGGTGGACGGCGGCGCGAGCAGGCTTGGCAGCGACGGGGAACTTGAGCGCCAAATGCCCCACCGTCAGTCTGACGAAAGGGCAGGGATCCATGGATCCAGCTAATGCGAATGTGCGTGGAATTAGTTGATTCTCAAGGAGGAGGAGCAAGGGCAATGGCGGCAGAGGAGGAAGAGGAGTTTGTAGGTGTCTTCTTCATCGCCGTGGGATTGGAGGTATGGATGACAGCTGTTGACAGCCTTGATTTCATCAATTTTTGACAGTGGGAGAGAAGTTGACGGGCCCTGAAATTACGAATCTGCCCCTTATCCGCTTATTTGACGGTTTTGCCCTTGTCACGTTTTGTCATTTATTAGAGCTGAAATTCCATCTCTTAGCTAAGAGCACGGAAGTGGGTCCGGACCCACTTTTACTCTTGTCCTTAGCTAAGAGCACAATATGGGTGTTGTGCTCTTAGCTAAGGACAAGCTCAAAGGTTCCACCATTCCATTATTCAATTTAAATACTCCAATTATTAAAAACATTTCTACATTATAAAAATATATTCAAAAATAAAAATTACATAATTAAAATCCTAAAAAATAAAAATTACATAATTAAAATCTTTAAAAATAAAAATACATAATTAAAATCCTAGAAAATAAAAAAATACATAATTAAAATCCTACAAAGATGAGAATATGAGAAAAAAGATGAGAGAATGTAGATGATGATAAAAAAAATGAGAGAATGTGATTTTTTTTGTATTGAAGTGGAGGTATTTATAGATGAAAATGTGAATTTTGGAGAAAAAAATTGAAAAATAAATTAAAAGTGGGTAGAAAACGAATATAATTTTTTGGGAAGTGGAAATTTTTTTTTTTTTATTTAAAAACATTTTTTTAAATAAATTTCAAATTTTATAAAAATAAAAATAAAAAATCGAATTAGCCGTTGGCCAATCAGACGTTGCCACGTATGGGTGCTCAGCGGCACGGACGTGCTCTTAGCTAAGAGCATGTTCGTGCCGCTGGCACGGACGGACGAGCTGCAGCGGCGGACGGACGACGGGTGCTCAGCGGCACGGACGGACGGACGGTGCTAAGAGCACCGCTACGGATGCTCTTAAGTCTTATCACTTTTTGAAATTTTGGGAAAAACATAAATATGAAGTGATTGAATTAGGAGGTCTACGAGTTAAGAGGTAAATGGAGAGATAAACTAATATAATTATCATATTTATCTTTTCTTCATGAAAGAGGTATTTGAGAAGGTATTATATCTTTTCTCATTTTGAAGAGGTATCTTTACCTTTCCATTGATGGAGAGGTAAAATCATATAACCACCATATTTATCTTTTTTTTCATAAACAATCTCCAAGGAAGAAGGTATTACAATTTATGTTTTTATAATGCTTTTGTACTATTATTTTATTTTTTTTAAATAATATACCTTTCTATATACTTTTTATTTTTGGAGTTTATTGATTTTTGGAAAGGTATATTACATTTTTTTGAGAATGTATAAACATGATATACTATTTTCATTTACCTTCTTCCCTTGAAGTTGTTCTAATAAGAAATTGTTAATGGTGAAATGCTAGTGTTTTTTCTTCACTTATAGTAATACCACATCATTAATATGGTTTAAGGGATCTTCAATTAGATGGCTCTCAGATTTTAACAATACGATTTGCATTATGTTATTAAATGTATTGCATTACATGGCTGAATTTGTCTACTACCAAAAAAATCTGTCAAATTATATATATGGAAATACCTATAATTAAGGCGTCATATAATATTGTAATGAAATAGGTTGGTGTGTATAATGTATAACGAGGTTATTGTATAATGGAAATATGATAACATAATAAGAACTTAATGCCATATCTGTTGAAAATTATAAAAAATCAATAATTACCTTGTTAAGATATAATTATGTACTCTCTCCGTCCCATTGAAGATGACTCACTTTCCTTTTTAGTTTGTCCCAGCTAAGATGACCCATTACTTAAAAGGTAAACTGCCTCTAAAATCATGAACTTTCACAAAAGTCTGGAATTTCCCGTGAACTTTAAAAGTTACATAAAAAATCACGAACTTTGCCGGGTTGTGCAAATTTCCTGAATGACCCGACCCTGAAATTTTCCGGCATAAACTCATCTTATGTGGCAGCCGGAAGTGTGACTAGGCAGCCGGGAGACAAAACGACGTCGTTTTGTGTTTGTTGAGAAAAAAAATTGAAAATTTGGAGATGAGAAACAAAGGGAGAGAGAAGGGACAGTAGGTGGAGATTAATTGGGACGTGAATTGGATGGGGGAGATGAATTGGGGCGGTTGGCGGTGGATGGTGATGATGGGGGCGAAGCAGCGAGGGGAAGGGACGGAGGGCGACGGAGCGCCGCCGCAAGGGAGATGAATTGGGGCGATCGGCGGGGGATGGTGATGATGGGGGCGGAGCAGCGAGGGCAGAGGACGACGGAGCGTCGCCGCCGCCGCTAGGGAGATGAATTGGGGCGGTCGGCGGTGGATGGTGATGATGGGGGCGGAGCAGCGAGAGGAGCGACGGAGCGCCGCCACTCCCACAGCGGCGGCGCGAAGAGGCTGAGAGTGGGAGAGATAAGGAGGGGGAAAGAGAGAGAAAGGAGGGAAAGAAAGAGAAGAAGAGGAGGAGCAGGTGGTGCGCTGGAGCGGCTGCCGGCGGTGGCGCCGGAGGTGGTGGTGGTGGCGCTGGAGTGAGAAAGGAGATCTTTCTTTTTTTTAAAAAAAAAATTTAAGGTTTGGGTAAATGAGGTGGAAGAAGAGTAGAATGAAAATGAACACACTAAGCATCCAAATCATCGTCCATGTCAGCATAAATGCCAACATCATCACACTGCTTAGCCGGAATACCCGACTCGGGAAATCGGCACACGAGAGTAAAGTTCATGATTTTTTATGCAACATTTAAAGTTAACGGGAAAAACCAAACTTTTGTGAAAGTTCATGATTTTAGAGGCAGTTTACCCTTACTTAAAATGGAAACACCTTTATCTCTACTTTATTCACTCTCTCTTACTTTACTCTCTCCTCTCAAAACACAAAATAAATTTGCATAAAATCGCGTGCCGCCCAAGAAAGGAGTCATCTTCCTTGGGACGGAGGGAGTAAAAAAAAATAGGATTTAGAGAGAATTACTACATTCTTGGGCATGAGCTAGCAAGTTAGATTTAAGGACAAAAGTCAAGACTAATTAATGGTCAATTTCCCTTAATTAGTTTTGAGTGGTGAATTAAAATATTAGTACTAGTAAGGGGCAAAGTTGTTGGAAAATTGGAAATATGGCATGGCTTTGGATGCTGTTTGAAATTGAATACTCCCTCCGTCCCAGAGTATTAGACCAACTTTCCTTTTTGGGATGTCCCAACATATTAGACTCATTTCCTTTTTTAGCAAAAAACATCTATCTTATTTTATTCTCTACCTACTTTTTTCTCTCTTCTCTCCCCTACTTTTTCCCTCTCTCATACTTTACTCTCTCCACTTTAACTATTTAAATATCACCTCCTAAAATCCTGTGCCCAAAAGAAGCGAGTCTAATACTCTGGGACGGAGGGAGTATCAAAATTTTCAGTTGAACTACTGCCGTTCAAAAGATTTGGGTGGAATGGAATGGCTGACACGTGGAGCCTCTTCTGCTGGACCCTCAACGTGCTGTGCAGTCAGAACTTATCAATTTTGAACTTTCTTGTTCAATGTCTTACATTTCATAGTAGTAGTAATACAATTTTCAAATATAAGTTCACTATATTTTTCTGAAAAATTTCATATTCCATTTCCACTTGTTTTTATATCTTATTCGATTGTTGAAATTCTCTTTCATATATATGCTCATTATTGGGGCTGAGTCAGATACGATATGTTGTATCGTACTCCCTCCGTTCTATTAAATACGGAGTATGTAACATTTGATAATCGCCACGTAATTTTATGCAGTTGTGTTTTGCGAGTTAATAAAGAGAGAAAAATAAGAGTGGTGAAAAAGTAGAGATAAAGTTATTTTCATTTTAGAAAACGTTTCATTTTTCATATGCGGTGAGAGGGCGTTAGTCGTCCGTTCGTCCGCTATTGTGCTGACGCAACGGACGAGCGCAATTTTTATTTATTTATTTATTTATTAATTTCAACTCTATATATATGGCTCGTTGCACTTCATTTCATTTCATTTCGTTCGTCCGCTATGGTGCTAAGCTATTATTGTGCAATATTTGTCCAAAGTGCAATGATTAGTCCTAATGACGTGGCAGGAGGTGCTTTTGGTTAGTCATTGTGCTAGGCTAGTGGGATGTCCACGTTAATGTGGATGTTCTAAGATTTTTGGCGGACTGGAATTGGGTTTGAAAATTGACATGGAGTTTGGTAGAGATCGAAGTGTGTTTGCCGTGGATAAGAATGGTATGAAATGAAGAAGTCATGTCATGGCTAGTACAAGTGTACAACTGATGTGGAAACAATCGTGATTAATTGAACCTTAGCTCACATGTGTGATGGGTCCAAACTCTAAACTATATTAATGTCAAAAAATCATTTTTCTATTGTCTAATCACTAGTATTAGTAATAGATTGCTTTGTTTCTTAAGTGAGTTATATTGAAATTAAATGGCATTTAGTGGGCTTTCAAGTCCGTTTCCCTAATTAATTTTCTATTAATAAAACTTTAGCTCTTGTACAATTGGTTGAAACCTCACGTCAGCTCAAAAAATTCAATTCCATCAATAACTAACCATAATATACACAAGTTCAAAGTACAAAACTACACCATTCGGAATTTGAAATATTTATAGCCAATTTACTTAATAGAGAGAATACATATCAGTCAAATTTTAATCTTATTAGTATTTTCGATTGAATTGAAAAAGTGTGACGGTTAATCTCGGAACAAGGTCACGTCACGTAGGACTAGTCTTAGCTTTCGAATCTTAGGGATCAATTCAATATCGGGTATCTCGGGATAAGTTAGTCTTGAACTACACTAGCCGATCCAAACTCCCAAAAGCATTTGGCTAACAAACACCAACAGTCTTTGAATTGGACACATAATTAAGTTCGTAAAGAGATGCAGTTTACACAAGAAACATCTACATTCTACACCACACAATAATTAAAGTATCACATCACATTAAATTTTGTAGCAAAGCAATATAACAACGAAATAAAGCACCTGCTGGCAATCCGCTGTCCAAAAACTAACAATATATATGGCTCACCGTGCATTGACAAGAACCCTACAACGAGTTACAAACTTGTCGAATATCATCACATACTGCCGGACCAGACAGATCATTGCACGACAAGCATCATTTCTTGCCTTGATATTTTTGGACGGCCCTCGGAGCTGCACATAAGTTTGTCAATGTCATAGAAACATCATGTTTAAGTGAGGAGCTACTGTAAAATGCTTCTACTTGTTCAATTACATTACTTGGTTCTTACTGAGGTTATGTTTTCTTCGATAATCAACACTATTTATGATCAATCATACGCAAATGAGTAAACCAGCATATGAGTAAACCGAATGTGTCCTATAAAAACGAACTAACTACCAGATCAAACTATACAACATAAAGACACCCCCAAAGTGAATTTCTCAGAAAATTTCTGACAGACAATTTGGACATATATCAGATATTTAAAAATAATTCGTCTAAGACACTGACGGATATTTAAAATTTAATCACAAGGGACCATCCGCTACCGATTTGCATAATTATACACATTAATTGGCATGAATATCTAGAAGTACAATATGATTTCTGATTGATGACTAATTGATCTTGAAAACATCCATGAAAATGAGAAAAGTTGAACAGAGCAAGATTCTATCAAACTATGAACAAGAAGTGAACTCACCTAGCCCAATTGCATCTGAACTCTTCATGATCCTCAGCCTCTTACATGTGTCAATAAACATCCTGTAAGCAAAGCAGAGTGATGCCATATTACACAAATTACTAAAAGATGGTAGTATCTTTCGAAACATATTTCATGTCATTAATAGGGAAAGCGTGAAACTTAAGGCAAAAAATAACCAGAACAGTATCTTAGGACTAGACAATCTAACAACCAGATCATATTTTAGGCTTCTCCAATCAATGATCAAGAACAGTATCCATGGTATGACTCCCTAAGTTCATTAAGTTCACCACAGCAACGTTCATTCCCCTGATGGAAAAACTATCAACGATGTTCAGCTAATCTTACTTAGCTGAACTTACCTGACCGAGGTTGTAGGAAAACTCAGTACTTGAACTCTGTAGTGCTCCAATAAGAAATTAAACGGAAAGGAAAATGCATTACAAACCTACTTTCTGAGGTATGTTCTATGGCAATTGCACTAAACTGAAGTGCTAATGGTAGTTTAAGACCACAACTTTTATTTAGTCTTTAAATGACGTCAACATTGCAATTTTTATCAATTTTGTATCAATCTATGGCACGCAATGAGTAGAAGCACTAAAAACATTATAGTGCAAACTTCAGAAATTCATTCAAAATAGCTAACCTACTTCAAATATGCATCTTGTGCAATTGATGAAAGGTAATAAGATAATGTTCAGAACTATCAAATTAAAATCATCAGTATATAAGTATTAATAAAACTAGCAGATCAATGCCAATTAAACGAATAGAAACAAGGCCAATGGATCTTACTCCCATGGAACATCACCAACAAGCATCCAATCGCCATCTTTATCCTCGTAGGTTAGAACATATTCAGATCCGTTTAGCAAGTCCTTCATTTTGCTCTCACTCATTATCTCCGCCCCAGGAGCACCATGGGAACCATACTGGCCTGCATCATGCAATGGCAGTGACTTTTGCTTCTAGAAAGAACTTAAATCTTTAACTAGTAAAGAATCGACCCATGCAGCAACATAACTCACCTATCGTAAAGCAGCTGAACATCTTCTCCAGAGCAGATGAGAGTCCCTGGTAGGCAGAGTAAGTTCTGAGGTCGACCTTCCTTAGGTATGGAGCACCATCCATACTCACTTTCACAAAGGATGCGCCACTTGGTGTCTTACCATCTACCTCTTCATTGTTCTTTGAGGTAGTTGCCAGAGTATTCTTTCTGAATTGTCTGACAGGTGGCCACCCAACAACTTGTGCCCTGGCATGAGACGAGTGAGTATAAGATCGCGAAAATGAAATCACAAAATTCACCATCTTAAAGCCAAATTATCCAGTACTTTTCCTAACATCTGTTAGGCATCTAGTGAATAGCTGTGACTTGACACTGAATGCCATTAGAGACGAGCCAGACATTGCTTATAATTAAGACTTACTTGGTAGCAGGGGTACTAGCATCGTTATTTGTAGCAGCTTTGTAAACTGCTTCTTTCACCTTAGTTGGTTGGGCTGCAGAGACTTCATTCGAAGCTTTGATACTTGGGTTCGAGGAAGGTCTAGGAGAGAACATAGTATCAACTTCCGAAGCGAGGACATGTTTCCCCTACATGACATGTTTCAGATTTACAACACTAATCAGGAAAAAAAAAAGGGTAATCACGCTTCACCATTTACCTGCGAGGTTCCATTCATAGCATCAGAAAACACTCGTTTATTGCCTGTAACCAGTGCCTTCAAGGGATGAAGAGGAAACAGCAGCTTCTCATCTACTGCTGTGGAACTCTCAGGACAACCCTCTGAACCCCTCCCCAGAGACAGGGTTCCCGGGGGCCCAAGCCTTAGTTCTGTGGCCTTTAAGTTCAGACCACGGCAACTGTAGTCCGAGGTGCTGGATATTGCCGAGCTATCAACAGATGAACAGTCAGATATCCCCATGTAGTTACGCTCCTTGAGTTCTGATCCATTTTGACACACACTTTCTAAGGAGGTTGGAGAAGCCAGCAGGGTAATGTTGCTTTGGTACTCGTCCCCACCAACACCGAGAAGAGGTGCAGACATCAAGATTTAGGTTACAGTCCAGTTCTTAACTCAGTAAAGCTACGAAAACCAAACTTCTTAAGAAAATCTGAAAACTTGTAGAACAAAATTGTTTAGGTAGGTATCACACAGATCCAGCAACCAAACTAAATGCAAGCCTTTATCAGAATTAGATTCATTCAAGCTCAAATTGGACACTGCAATTAGGCAACACAAAACCTCAAAATCCCACCCTGGCATAACCTAAGCTCGGATTTACTTAAAATGAAAGTAATTTCACAGTCTAATCCTACAATTTCAGTTTATGAGACCGTAGCAGAAAAGTTTAGCTCCACAGTCATGCCAACACCCTCATGCATAACATAGATTAAGCAGGAAACAGAACACTTTCTAAAAATCGAAAAACGAAAGCTCGCAGAGGCTATCTTATCAACTGTTAACAATTACATTTACTACTAGTTTCACAATTAAACGATTCAAATATATTTAAGAGCTGATTCCACGGAAATGAACTAACCGCAAAAATAAATAAAAAAAATCACAACATAGACACGAAATTGGGGAAATTAGCATATTTAGCAACACGCTATAACACAAAATCCAGAAAATTTCTCCAGAAATAGTGGTGCAGTAGGTAGTAACATAGTTTCATAGCTAGCAGATGATAAAACCCCCAAAATTCAAGCAGCTCGTGTACTCAGTCGCTTCGAAAGAAGAAATTTACCAGAAAATTAGCGGAAGAGAGGCTGGAAGTTGAGATTTGCTGAAGAAATTGGGAGAAAAACTAAGGTTCTTCCATGGTTGATAGAGAGAGAAAAGTTGATTTTGGTGTGGGAGACAGAATTAGACTCTTTGCTTAATAAATTAACATGTGTATTTCGAAAAAAAAAGTGGAATTGAGGGAAATGTAAAATTATATGGAAAAGACAAACTTTAACATCATAATAATAATAACTACATTTCATAATTGCATAACTTAATTTAATCGTAATATTAGTTATATAAAGTCTCGTTTTGATTCCATGCATATTTAGATAATGTGGAGAAAAAATGTGTGACAAAAGTGAAATGCCTGTTTGGCTTTTATATATTCAATCTGTCTTGTCTCATTTTAATTTAAGACGTTTTTCTTTGTGCCATTGTAGTCTTTAAAATTTAAGAAAATGATAACTAAAGAAGATATGAATTAAAATTTAAGAAAATGATATTTAATAAACTAAAGAAGATATGAAAAAGCATGTTAGTGAAAGTAGATAACTGAAGAAAAGTTAAAATAATTGACAAATTAAAATAAACCATATTTAAATATATTGATATTTATTATAAGTGAAATGATTCAATTATATTCAAATGATAAAAAAAGAGTGAACTACGTTAATCGTTAATCGCATCTAAATTTTCATGTTTGTTATTCCATATAAATGGCCCTTGAACTTTAACGATATCATGAATATTTCCTAGACTTTTTAAATCTCTCTTATTTGTTTATCTAATTCCTTCTCTTTTCAATTAAATAACTATGCACTTTTCTTAAATCTGGCGCTAAAATAAAACGTCTCGAATAACTTGAAAAATTACACCACAACATTCATACTATAATTTAGGAGTTAGGACTACCCAATTTTTTAGTTCAAATAAAGATTTTATCATTCACGCAGCTTAATGACATATGTATCATATAAAGACTGATA
Source organism: Salvia hispanica (assembly GCF_023119035.1). NCBI lineage: Eukaryota > Viridiplantae > Streptophyta > Magnoliopsida > Lamiales > Lamiaceae > Salvia > Salvia hispanica. Next base: position 49,437,015 of record NC_062965.1, on the reverse strand, counting down.
AAAACAAATATAACTACCAAAATACAACTAATACGATATAACTACTCAACATTATTAAAATGTTAAAACAAATTTATTCAAAGCCCGTCATCATATTTGTACCATACAAACATAATTATCAAAATGATGACTCCCCCATTTTAAAAAGCATATGATAACTCTACATAAAATAGCATATGATATTCTTTCAAATGATTAGTATAATCTACTGTATAATATGATAATTAGCAAAATATGATTTGTAATGGAGCCCACAAAAATGCTGTCAAATGCTGTAACCCACTACAAAAAAATACCAAAACCCAATTATATTATTTTTATTTCTAGAAATTATTTTAATGTCCTTAATCTCTGGCTTTATTATTGGGAAATTGTTTTTTTTAAAAGAAATTATCGCGTATGGTTACTATGGTATTAGAATTGAACTACTTAGTTCGAACAAAATAATTTTTAATGACCAGGAATAATATGTTACATATTTATGTGAATATCGTCAATAAAGATCATTCTTACTATATCTATGACTCTATAAATTTGTTTTGTTCTATACTACATCAATTTAATTTTGGCACATTAAAATTGATATAGTTTGTACAAAATAATGATGTACCTTAGATATTATAATATACTACTACTATAAAATAAATATATAAAGGTTAACATAATAACATGTGACTAAAATGAGAGCGATGATTACGATTTCTTTTAACTTTTATTCATCGAATGAGTTGTTTTTATAAGAGCATATATAAAATGATATAAACTTGTTGAAGAAGACTGAAGAGTGAGATTTTTTTCTTCAGGTGAAATAATAATGGCTGCCACTTTTGCTAAAAACATTAAATGTTTTTATTGCATTTGCGACTTTTGATTATTAAAGGAACAATCATTTTAAAGCGTAACGTTACATGTACCAAATTAAATTAATTCTAACTTGAAATATACCCACTCCATAAAATTTCGATTCTAGATATATTTCTCTCATTGTTTAGAAATTATTGTCATAGCATTGGTCAGTTATGGAAAATATGTCCATGTTTGATGTTTACTTTTTTTCTTTTTGTATAAGTCCAATATATAATTTCTAACGCGTAGGTATTACTAGCTACAACATCCAATGGGACTTAAAAAAAAATTTATGCGTAAATCTGAAAAATGAAAACAATTTATGTTACTTCAAGGTAATTTGTAAGTCAGGTAAGTTTAACATAAGTTAGAGGGTAATAAAAGACGTCATGCAAACTAATACAGCCAAACTTCTTCAAAAAGATTAATGATAATAAATCCCTGATTTGCGAAAGTATAAGAGCCGTGATTTATATAATTTGGGGACTTTAATTATGACACCTACTTATTTCGTTTGGACTCCTCTGAATTCCACTTTTGTTTGAAGCCAAAGGACAACCCAGGTAATGTTCTTTGGTTCTGAGTGACCAACATTGTTGATGACGAGAAAGAGACCGAGAGAGACAGGCGAGACGAAGAAGAGAAATGAAATTTATGTGGAAAGAAAAGAAATACTAATAAAAAAAATATTTATACAGAAAACAATATCATTTTAAAAATTTCCAAACGTCGCCATTCTGAACAACAAATGTGTTGTCCATGTAGGATTTCATGGATGTAATACCATCATCGAATTCATCAAAATTAGTCATCATTGTTCGTTTTGAAATGTTGTAGGATTAATTAGAAGTTAACATAACTTGGTGATATAAATGAAATACATTAATATTTACTCCACTCCCGTCACTTTATACTAGTCCCTGTGTCTCAACAAAGATGATATTGGTCTCGACGTTCGAATAAAGATGATTTATTTTCTGAAAGATGCGTTATTTTACATGGTGTTATTTGATAGTATTTCTTATTTTAAAAAATGTATCCTTTTTGCTGGGAGATACTATTAAAAAAAAAAAAGTGAGTCATTCAATTGAGACAGGAAAAATATTTTTTAACTACTATTTTAAGTATTCATATCCAAGAAAAATACTCCATCTGTCCATTAAAAATAAAATATTTTTTTTTGGATCCCATTAAAAATGAAACGTTTTTTAGTAGAAAAACTTTATTTCTATTTTCCATCTCTCTTACTTTAATCACTTTTCATTAACTCACAAAATAATATTATGTAAAATTTCATGTCGAAAATCAAATATTTTATATTTACTAGTGCGAAGGGAGGGTGTACTATATCATAAATAATGAGACGATGGAAATATTAATTAAAAGCAATGTGTGTGGGAGAGTGGAAATATGCAAAGAGGAGACAAATTGAGAAGTCGTCGACTCAATTTGGAGACAATAAACCTACTTTTCCAACCTCTTTGCCGTATTCTGATTGCGACATCTAACCTATTGCACAATTTTCTCCACATGCCGCTTTAATATTTAAAATAAAAAATACTCCCTCCGTCCCATAAACATAGTCTCACTTTGATCTGACACGGGTTTTAAGAAATGTAATGAAAAGTTAGTTGAAAAAGTTGGTGGGATGTGGATCCTACTTTTAAAGTATTAGTTTTATAATAAAATGTGAATAAAAATGAGTTAGTGGAATATGGGTTCACTACCAAAAATGGTAAAAGTGAAATGGGACAAACTTTGTGGGACGGACGGAAATGGAAAAATGGGACAATCTTTGTGGGACGGAGGGAGTATACTACTATTATAGTTGTAATTAATATATTTTGTTGGAAACAAATTTGGAGGTACTTGGCCTGTGTCCCGATGGCGAGTCCGCGCGAGTGTGTGAGCCGAGGCTAGTGTCGTGCACATCGCACTGGGAAAGTGCACATATCGGACTCGAACTACCGGCACCCATGGGCGGGCCCACCAATAGGTGGAGTTACTTAAGCCCCACATAATTTTTTGATTCATTATTTCTATTGTTATTTTTGTTGAATTTGTCCCAAACCATTTTTGGCCCTTACAAAATTGATTTGAATGAAAGAGCAATTGCTAGCGATTGAAGGACTAGTACTAGGCAGTTGAGATTAGAGAAATAAAAAGTAAAACTCTTGCAAAAAGATTAATTTGAAAAAAATGAAAATGTCAGCATAGGAATAGAAAATAGAAGAATAAAAGTCAACAAATGGTCTTACATAAACCAAGTTCATTGATTTTGAACTTGGATACTTGTCTTTCCAAATTCCAACTATTCATTGATTTTCAATCGAATATAAAGATACTTATATATAATTTACATGGTCGAACGACTCGAACTGTTGATTCCAAATATACAATTGAATTCCATTAATTACAATTGGATACACTACAAAACATTATGGTTTTACAAAGCTTTTTCACAAATCATATATTTCCAATAATATATTTATATTTGTAGCTACCTTCCAAATTTCATGGCATGTATCGTTCTAATATATATTATCCATGTCCATTTCTGATAACGTCATTTATTCCATATCATGTTTCAATTACTAAAAGCATCTTTTACGTCTCAAGCTTCATTATTTAATCATTTTTATGTATTACAAGTGTTACTAATAGGTTTGGGTCAAGAAATCATGGTGCATGTCAGGTATATGTTGGAGTCGGGTTTGGGTCGGATCGGGTCTACCGTTTTTTCCATTATATCAGACAAAAGTTTTCATTTGTTATTTTAAATCTATTAAGGATACTTGCATATCAATATTAGGGGCCAAACTATCGTTGTTGCATCGCCTCTACCTTCTAATACTGATGACAACATTTCGTATTGTATTCAACTCATGAGTTTTCATTTGTTCTTTTAAATCTATTAAGGACACTTGGATATCAATATTATGGGCCAAACTATCGTTGTTGCATCGCCTCTACCTTCTAATACTGATGACAACATTTCGTATTGTATTCAACTCCTGAGTTTTGTTTGTTCGATCTGGGTGACATATTTTTTGGCAAACATAAAAATAAAAGGTATTTGCATTTAATATAATATTAGGAGGGATCCATGACATGTTCAAAATCTTTTACAATATGCCTAGTTAAAACTCATATAATCCCTTGACATAAAAAGTTGAGCAACAAAAACGATTATTACATTTATATCAATTGGCCATCATAGCTTGCATTCTCCCACCCTTGAACATTAAATTATGCTTAACAAAAATGATATGACATACATTAGCTTTTGCTGGGAAATTGTCATAATCACAATGCATCATCATCCACATTATGATGCTATAATCATGTTGCCTCTTTGCTCCTACGCAATCGTGTTGTCATCATCATTGTCATGGCCAAGGCATGCCCATCCACCCATCATGGGATGCCACTTCATCACATATACCACATTTTGGCATACATTCTTGTTTGAAAATGTCACATTATACCTTCTCACTCTTCACTAATGGAGAGACACATGCTAATATGTCCTAGTTGGTTTTATTTGTCGCCTAAGGAATGGATTCATTCTTTCAAAATTATTTATTTCTCACTCAAATTGTCTCATATTTTATTTTCCATCTATCTGAAATTAATTGTCTCATTAAGCTCTCAGTAATTTTGATAAATGAATACCACATTTCACTAACTCAATTCTCTTATATTTTTTTTAAATTAAAATATGATTCACTTCCTGAGTTCCACTATTTTATTGCACGCGTACACTTTTCTTTATATTTCTTAAGATATAAGTTGAGTCAAAGTAATATAATTATTCACTAGAGTACGTTCTTGAGTTTTAGGCATGATGTAATCAGAAATTTGTTTTGGGATATATGAGCTATATTTGATCAATTTCGAGTTTGAAATTTCGAAATGATAATTTTCCTATATCTCATTGTGATGATATTGTTTTTTACAAAATGATTCACACAAAATACTTAGTATTCAATTATGTTATATGAATAAAAAAGTTTATTCCATAGGTGCTTATAACAAATAAGCAAAAGTTTAAAAGCATTTACTATCTTTGAGCTACATATAACTCCATTAATCAACGTGAAAACTAATAAGTTAAACCGATTAACCATAAAAAAACGACGAAATATGAATTAAATGTTTTTGTAAATGACCTCGATAGCTAGAGATGGTCGACCATGTCTATTGGAGATCGAGGTCGTTCATGTCTTCACTACTGTCTACCAATGATTTGGAGACATTTGTCTCAATTTGATTAGCTACTTGAATTTTGTTTGGATATGGAGGTAAAATTTTATTCTCCCCTTTTTCCTGAAAATTTGTCACATATTTTTTTTTCGTTCATTCCTAACAATTTGTCACCTTTCACTTTGTGATAGGAGTGATAACTCATCTAGGGATGGAAATCCATGAAAAAAAATGACATTTTTGTTCATGGATTTCCTTTTATCACTCCTATCAAACATGGCCTTTACTATTTTTGGTAATGGACAACACATTCTACTAACTCATTCTCACCCATATTTTATTTTAAAACTACTAATATATAAAAGTAGGATCACATGCCACTAACTTTTTCAACTCACTTTCTATTACATTTCTTAAAACTCGTGCCGAGTCAAGTGACGAATTTTGAAGAACGGAGGGAATAATATTTTATATTTGTCCTATTTAAGATTAATACGGTTTTCTTTTGGTCATTCCAAAACAAAAATATTCATTTTCTTCTTTTGTAAAAAATTGAAATTTTAAGCAAATTAGACATTACTAATTGCACAGCTGGTTACATTTGTTTCTAATTGAAATCCTATATATTATAACAATGAAATATTCTCTATATCCTAATTATCTTTATTTTTAAAAGAGGATCAATATTTTATTCTCATAATTAATCGAACCATCGACCTATTAAATTTATGAGAAATATATTATCATATAAGTTGCGTTTTATCGTTAACAATCATTCTCTCTCAACCTTTCCTCATTGCCGACCTTTCTTGCCAATTTGCATCCGTAGATCGATATCGCTCCCCTCTCTGTGCTCTCAGACCTCATCCCACTTGTCCCTTTAATTTCATTTTCCCCAATTCACAGTTTCTATTAATTTTCCGTCTCACATCCTTCAACTAAGGAATCTAGGGTTTTCGAATATGGAGAATTCTTTCGCTTTGGAATGGTCCACTAGCATTAGGTGAACGAAAAAAGCATGAAGATAAAAATGATACGACTATAAAAACAAATACTATATTTATTGTATATGTGTGAATATTTCAAAATTCTGATAAGAGTAGTTTATTACTCCTTGTTTTAAATTAATGTAACTATTTTTGCAAAGGAAAAAAATTGGCTAGTAATGAAATGTTAAAAAAAAAATGGGGTGAGAGAGGCTCGAACTCTCGACCTCAGGATCACTCAAACACAGCTATGAGACCTACGCGCTAGCCAACTGCGCCACCACCCCTTATGTTCAACGCTGATATAACTATTCTAAATTAATATGGCTAAATTACAAAGTGAATGTTGTATTTTGTAAAGATATCTATCTTCACTTGAAATCAAATCCATCCAATGCCAATAATTTATTCATTTTCCAGAAATATTTACGTCAATCTTACAAATAAGAATCTTGTAGTATCACTTTTTTATTTGTATTTTATATTTTATTACAAAATTCTTAAATATTCTCTCATTGCTTCAATTTCGGCAAACAGTCAATTACCATGTTGCGCAATCATTCTATCTCACCAATGACATTTCCTTATTGGATGTGAGCAAATTTTGTTCACCATTTTAGATTTTTTGTTCAATAACAAACAAGTGTCTCATTTATCTTGTGAACATTAAAATCGTATTATAATGTAACTACCGAAAAATAATAAAAATGTATAATGCAAGTGCCCCATTAATTATATACTACTATACTATACTATACTATGCTGTACTATACTATACTATATTATACTAGTGACACGCCTATGCGATACATGGTTCATTTTATTTTTTCATAATATTTAATGCTGTAAAATGATTTTATAAAATGATAAGCAAAATAATATTATATTCTATATGTTAAGATTTATGGCCTGAAAATGGATCGAACCCGCGACCTCTTCGGGATAACTCCAACGGCTACATTGGAGTTAGTTGATCTAACTAACTTGATCGACGACGGTGGAGATAAAGAGATTTGTCAAGATCGATCTGGACCATAGATCTCGATGTTGAGCTGATGGAATTGATCCGGTTAAAGGCTAGAACATAGGAGGAAGAAGTAGATTTAATTAATTTGAACTTATTTATTACAATAATTTGGATTCAATTTTAAATAAATAAGTAATTAGTTAATCCATTAAATAAAATATTAATTAAAGTTTATTTAATTATTGGGAATTAAAAAACATTTTAACAGAATAACCACATTAATCTCATTAGTTAAGCAATCAAAACATATATAAAGAGGAAATTTTGAAAATAATACTATTAATGAAATTATTATAAATTTATAATTACATAATTTGTTGCAATTTAAAATGTTTTAAACAGAGAAATTAAAAGGTATTTTTGAGGAACAATATAAAATCAAATTGATTAAATCAAACCTTTCCCTACAAATTTAATGTTATCTAAGTATTAATGACATACGCTAATATCGGTAATTAAACTGGAACCGTCAACTTTCTATGGAGTCTTATTCGTACATTTTAAATAGAAGATTTTTAGATTACTTTTTTTTTTAATATAAATATATATTATTTTATTTTTCCAAATTTTCCCCAGTCATCTTAGTGTAGAAATATAGTTATAAGCTTTTTTTGACTTCCATTACAAAAAAAACTCCCATTTTCTTTTACTCCCTCGGTTTCATAAAAATATGCACACTTTTCATTTTCGTCCGTCCCATAAATATATGTGCATTCCATTTTTGGAAAGTTATACTATCAGTTTAATAATGTAGATCCCACTATACGCTAACATTACTTAATTTAACTAGCATTCTCCTTCTCCATGTCATTCTCATCATCTCTCTTACATTATCAATTTTATCTTAATTCTCGTGTCATATCCATTGTCCATATTTTTATAGAACGGGAGGAGTACTTTTTACTAAATAAAAAAGCCCGAATCTATTTCTCTTATTTCAAGCCCAACACACATTTCAAACATTTCAATTCAAGCTATTACAATGTCACCTCTTTGTGCATGATTATTACAACTATTATTACTGTTACATCCATAATAAAATTAATAATCGATTGGGATGGTATAATTATTAACCAAAGTAGCAATGTTCCCATAAAGTTTTAGCCCTATAAACTAGGTCTTTGAAGGGCAAGTCGCAAACGTGAAGATTTGCGTATTCCATAGTGATTACATTAATGAAGCATTCATTAAAATTTCTATCAAGAATGTAGATGCAACATGGATTAGATAAGACTACTGGGTCAAGTACATCTTTACATAAATTATTCTGAAATTCAATCTTACATTCTGGTGTAGGATCTAGACATTGTGCTGTTGCAAATTGGGTATCCATCACAACAAAAATTGCAATTACTACCAACAAAGTTGCAGCCCGAATTATCGTCAGATACATATTTGTTTTGAATATTTCTAGCTATATTTACATTCTTATAGAGTAGTAGTTTGATGGAAGTTAGGATAATTTATTGCAACATTATTTAATTCATGAAACCAACACTTTCTTGTAGCGTAAGTTTTTTTTTTTTTGTTTTTTTTTTATCGGTAATTAATATGGTGGGTTCAATCCTTGGGATTAATCACATTCGAAGCTGTTGGAAAATATAATGCGAAAAATAAAACACTAATGCAAAAAATAAAATACTGGAAGAACTAAAGACTAGTATAATTTATTATGATGGGTCATGATCCATCATGAGTCATGACCCCTTTAATATAGGGAAGGTATTATCATATTCCTAATCTTATTTATAATCCTAATCTTATTTGGTAGTTATACAAAATATGGATATCTATAAGTTAGTAATAATTAATCTAAATAAATCTATTCATGTCTTTTTTTTTTTAAATATATATCTTCGAACACTTCCCATCAACTTAAGTATCAGATTTCGATGCATAACTTACACTCTCTTTAATTTGATAAATAGCTTATACTCATACTCAAGAGTCCTTTAATTTATTTATTTTTGATAGATTTATTCGTATTATAGTGCGTTTTCAATTCATTATTCATAGTTTAATTAGATACATATAAATAAATTTAAATAAGAAATCAATACAAAAAGATGGAATCTTTTATATTTAAGAGAATAGATGGTGGCTGTGAGTGTTATTTCTAAAATAAATAATAAGGTAAACGATATTGTTGGATCAATAAATAAAGAAGGGATGGAATAATATTTAATGACATACTACTGTCAACCTTAAATAATAGTGTTGATGAAAATACATCATTTAGAAAACAATATTCCAAATATCATCACACTATTCTCTAGTTATTGCACATTAGACGCATTTACTAGCATCTAATAGGACAATGTTCACTGTCTATAATTTGAACACTATTTCTATCAAAACACCAGTCTCCAATGGCCTTCTGAATTGTCTGAACATCACCAACATAAAAATATGATTATCTATTAAACATAAGATGATTTTATATTTTATAGTAGTACAAAATTAGTTCAAACAATGTTGAGTATTTATGTTACGCCGGGAGATATGTCCAATTTATCTCCCAATTTATTTATAGAGAAAACTTATACTATTCACTATAAAATCAACCTGTCTATTCACTATAAGAAAACCATGTTTACCAAGCACCAAAGTGCTAAGAAATATAGCATTTCCCAAGCACTTTTCCGAGCACAAATGGTGCTAGGCATATGCTTCCGGGGGAATTGTTTCCGAGCACAACACTAGATTTTCCGAGCACATTCACGTGCTCAGAAAAAGTGGTCAACAAGTTCCGAGCACCACCAAGTGCTCGGAATTTTTCCGAGCACAAGTGGGTGCTCGAAAGGTTTCAAATCAGCCATGATATATGCCGAGCACATATATAGGTGCTCGAAATTCTGCCATTTTTTCACATTTCATTATTTTTTATATTTTTTTATTATTTCAATTTTATTTTAATTCTTTTCTGAATTGCTAGTATTAAATATAGGAATAAAGTAAACAAGTTAAAATGACATTAAATTAACTAAAATTGTTTTACAATTCATTTGAATACAAAAATGCTTGAAATATATATATATAGTTCACCTAATTTTTCACTCTTCATTTGTTCTATAAACAACTCCCTTTGCTTATTCGACTCTTCATATACTTTTTTCAGTTTCCCCTCTGCAGCTTTTTATTCATCTCCATCTCATCTCATTCCTTATCTCGATCTTCATCTCACTCTTTATTTGGTCGCGAGCTTCTTGAGGTCGTTGCTTGAAGAGCTCCTCGAGCCACTGTGCTCCATCTCATGTGAATCCAACATAATGAATCGTATTCATTTTTTCACATAAGGCGCCTGAAAAAAGAATCGCGTATGAATCCCAATTAGAAATTTCAGTTGCCTTAAAATGAAACCAATAAGCTGGTTTGATATGCTCAACAAGATTCACAAAAATGTCATTAACCAAGAACAACATATAAGGGTCTGTAAGAACACTTGAGCATCATCAGCCCTAAACTAAGAAGAGTTGCTCGATTAAAGTACTCTTCTCACACCTTTGGGAATGTTCAAGGACTTCATAACTTCAGCTGGAACAGAGAAAACCAACGAGAGGGAAAACAAGATTAAAGAATCAGAAAACAAGGACATCTACGAGCAACGCAGGACCTGTCCAAATGCATAATTCATGCCATTACAAACCATCAAATGCGGCATATCTACATAATGCAGAAGTTTCTTAAAGCAACCTAACTTAACTTCACAGAATTTGGCTCGTTAGCTTGTGAGCAAGTTTCGTAAGTAAGAAAACATTAAAAATGTGAACAAACAACTGGAATCCTAAATTGTTCATATAAGTATAAGGAATATCCAATGAAGCATAAATTAGTAAACCAATTCGAGAGAAACTAATCAACTAGAGATTCAAAGTGATAACCTAATCTGCCAGTTAAATTGCTAAATACAGAGATCATGATTATGAACAGTAGATTCAAAGTAATAACCTAATAAATACAGAGATCATGATTATGTATAGTAGATTCAAAGTGATAACCTATCTGCAGTGTATAATTCCAATTGGAGCAGGAAATCAACAATTACACATAATGAATTGATGAATTTTACCATTGAGTACTCTGAGGTCAAGGGTATCGACGTCAAAGAGGGCAGACATGGTGCCTGTACCTTCTCATGCTTTTTTAGGAGTATTACACTATTTTTTCGATCATGAACTAATTATAATATGTCTGTTTTCTTGGAATGCAGTGCTCTTTTTCATTGGAAGATCCATCACAGGTAATTTTATGGCTTTTGTGCTGCTTTACTTTATTTTTTATTTATATTTCCAAGGAATGTATAGGTGTGAACATTTTTTCTGAATTCTTCATTTTAGAGGTTTTTTGTTCCATTTTAGTCGAAAACTTTGCTCACTCACATTTTCTTCTTCTCAAAAGCGAGAATTTTGTTTTGATGATCATTTAAGGATTTAAATCATTTAATTGTCAAACTAGTTGTAAAATAATTGATTGACCGTTGATAAGATAGAATGCCTACTATCATTTTGAGAAAATTTGATCTTAGTTTAGGATTTTATGGTTTTGTTTTGCCTAATTATAGTGTCAATTTGAACTTCAATGAATCTAATCGGTTGGAAATTGAATACTACTCCATCACAACAATACTTTTTTAGATAATGTGTTAGGTTTGGATTCAAATTATATTTTTCAATCGGTTTGGATTAGTCAAAAACTAGTCCTAAAAAGAAACAAAGCAAGTTTTTATGTCCTCTTCTAAAATGTATAAATGTGGAAAATACATGCTGCAATTTCCCTATTTCCTTACCCTTTAACTTTTGGAGAAAATTAAATTTTAAAAATTTTAAACCTAATATGGTCTACAATGGTAAAATTGAAACTTTAAATTATTGGATAAAAATTGACATGGATATTGGGTGTGCTGGTTGATTCTGGGCCGTTGGATCTTGATGATCGGCGGTGTAGTGAAAAATTGGGATTGGAGTATAGCATAGAATCTTCAATCAATGATTGTAGCTATTTCTCATAAATTAAAGATGAACAAGAGAAATGAATGCAACTTTTGTTTTTTCTATTCTTTTTCTTCACGAAGGATGAATACTCACAATCAAATCAAGGCTATCATAAGGTTGGAGATACTGTTTTATATGTTCATGTTGATCAAATCTCAAGCCATTGATGACCCGCTATTCAATGTTACTTTCATCACTGATGCTGCAACAAAGGAAGCTCGTAATAATTATAATTTTCCATTAAAATAATAATTATTATTAATATTTTATACTTATAATATACTCAAACATATTTCTTTGACTAGTTTGCTTAGATGGAAGCCCAGGAGCATATTATTTTTCTCCGGGATTCGATGATGGAGTTGATAATTGGATTGATTTTCTTCCGGTCAGTACTTATACTTTATCCGTCCATAAATAATAGTCACATTTTTTTTAGCATTGTTTCTAAAAAATGTGACTATTTTTAGTCACATTTTCATATAGAAAATGCTAAAAGAAATGTGACTATTTTTTGTGAACGAACAAAGTATAAGTATTGATCGGAAGAAAAACAATCCAATTATCAACTACATCATCGAATCCCGGAGAAAAATATTATGCTCATAGGCTTCCGTCTAAGCAAACTATCAAAAAAATTTGTTTCAGTATATTATAACTATAAAATATTATTAATAATAATTAATTTAATGAAAAACTATAATTATTATGAGTCCGCTTTGCTGCAGCATCAGTGATGAAAGTAACATTGAGTAATGAGTCATCAATGACTTAGAAATTTGATCAACGTGAATAGATAGAACACTATTCCCAACCATGATATAGTCTTGATTTGACTGTGAGTATTCATCCCTCGAAGGGAAAAAAAAAAAAAAAACACAAAATCATCTTTAATTAATGACAAATACTTACAAAATCATTGATCGAAGATTCTCAGTCACCAAATCTATGCTACACTCCAATCCAATTTTGGCCCACACGGCAGATCATCAGGATCCAACGGTTCATGTCAATTTTATTGCTCTTATTATCCAATAATTCAAAGTTTCACTTTTAGGTTTTTAAAATTACAAATAAAATTTAATTTTATCCAAAAATTAAAGGGTGAGGAAACAGGGAAATTGCAGCCATTTACGCAATTAAAATTGTTTAAAATAATAAAAGAGGACAAGAAAACTTACTTTGCTTCTTTATAAAATTTTCCACTTTGAAATTTGGACTAGGACTAATTTTTACCTGTACAACTAGTTTGACAATTAAACGATTTAAATCCTTAAAAAATCATCAAAACAAAATTCTCTCTTTTGAGATGAAGAAGATGTGAATCAGCAAAGATTTTGACTAAATGAAACAAAAAACCTCTAAAATGAAAAATTCAGAGAAAATGCCAACACTTATATATCCCATGGAAATGAAAAAAGTTAAAATAAAATAACGCAACACATAAGCCATCAAATTACCTGTGAGGCTGTGATGGATCTTCCAACGTAAAAGAGCACTGCATTCCAATAAAACAGACGTATTATAATTAGTTTATTAATTGAAAAATAGTGTAATAATGAAGAAGAATGAGAATTTACAGGCAAGTGAAAGGCTGAAGGGAGAAAGGTAGAGTGTAGCAGTTTAGCTCTTGAGGTGGACTATGTGAATTGTGAAAGATAAGGTGAGAGATGTAGCTCGATGAAGTAAAGAGCACAGCTTGTGCATTGAAGCTTTAGAAGGAAAGAAGAAGATGACCATTGGTGATGACTTTTGATGCCAGCTGGATTAGTATACTTATTCCCTCGATCCATTGAAAATGACCACCTTTCCTTTATTTTTTTTTGTCTCAATCAAGATGATCATTTTCTTAGAAATAACCTCATCTCTCCTCTTTCCTGATTAAAATATTCAACTACCTTTTTCTTATTACTTTATTCCACCTATCAACGCTTCTTAAAATTCCGTGCCACTCAAGAATATGGCCATCTTAAGTGGGATGGAAGGAGTAGTTGATAGAGGAGTTATCGTGTGTGACGCACAACTAGCTTTATTCACAATTGTAGTGTAGCTAGTATAAATAGGTCATAGCTCATTGTTTGTACCAATTCGAGTACTTTCTCTGATAAATAAAACCTCCCCTTTTCTCTGTGTTGTCTTCTTTGTTGTCTTCTCTATAAATCAAACCTAAAAATCACATAATTTTTTAATGTGCATGAAAAATAACAATAGAGATAAAAATACAAACACATTGTCACTTCAACACCATTAAAATTTATTTCTACCGAATTCATTAATTTATTTCTATATCATATCTATATTTCTAGGTCACTGGATGGAATGACCATACTTACTTTTTCAGTCCTTAAAATCAACATACACCAATACTCCAATAGGCCACTCAGATGGAATGACTCATACTTACTTTTTCAGTCCTTAAAATCTACACACACCACTTACACCATGTGCCGTGAAATTGAAAATAATTGAGTTTGCATATTGGTATATGTCAAATCTTAACTTCCAAAATCGGCAAACACAAATTCCAATGAAAATTAACACTTTGTAAAAAAAAAGATGGGCAGTATAATTAGATCATTCTAACAAATTCACAAAATTTGTGTTTGGATTGTCGACCGCAACGACAGTTTTATATTGTCCCCCGCATGGATTTATTTGCGGATCATTTCTATAAGGCCTCAAACTAATTAGGGTCGGACAAGAATTATATACACCTTCCAACTTTTCTCAGACACCCGATGTGGGATGAGTTTGTACTCACAAACCTCATCCTCAAAGCAGATTATATCGGGAATAGACAGACGCACACTGGCGGACCCACATGTAAAGGAGGAAGGGCTTTAACCCCTAATGAACCTAATTTTTCAATATTTTTCTATTATAATATTTTAAAATTTATTCATATTTTGAGCATATTGATATATAAAAGCCCCTAATAATAATTTAAATTACATGAAAATTTAATTTTACATAAAATTTTGAAAATTTAGCCCCTACTCATATTTATTTCTACGTCCGCCTATGCAGACGCAGTCGACGCATCGAGACACTACGGGCCTGACTCGAACTTGAGTCTTCCTAGGCCCCACTCGATCTGGCTCTGATACCACTTGTTCGGATTATCAACTGCAACAACAGTTTGATATTGTCCGCTTTGGGTCAAGTCCCCACGGATTGTTTTTTGGGTCACTCCCAAAAGACCCCAAACTAATTGAAATTGGACAAGAACTACATACATATTCCAACTTCCCTCAGAAACCCGATGATGTGGAATGAGTTTGTACTCAACATTTTGGATCAACCCTACTTATATGGTTTGTTCGATCAATTATAATTGTAAAAGTATTCTATATTTCTCGCAGTTTGTTCGATCAATTATAATCGTCAAACAATTATAATAGTATACTATATTTCTCACTTTCAACAATTGTGATTGACCAAATACAAGATATATAATATAACTGAAACTTTGTTTTTTACTTTGAACTCTATGCGATAATAAACTAAGTAAAACATGAGTAAATTTAAAATTATAATCATGTTTGGAATACCTTGTGTTAGAGAAGTTATGCTTTAATTTGATTCTGATCTAAGTAGTTTGATAAATACTCATTTCGACGATGCAGGGCTGATGCGTACAACTTTCTGAATATGCCACTACTAGTACTCCCTCCGTTTTGCTATAGTTGAGGTGAAACTTTTGAGCGAATTTTAGAAATGAATGTTGGGTGTGTTAAATAAATAGATAAAAAAGTAAGAGAGGGGAAAATGTAGAGAGAATAAAGTATAAAGTGAATAAAGTAGAGAGAATAAAGTAAGAGAGACTAAAGTAAGAAAGAAAAAAAAAGTTACCAAATATGAAAATGACTCAACTATGAAGAAATTTTCCGAAATGGTAAAATGACTCAACTATGGCGAAACGGAGGGAGTATTTTTTTTATGAGATACATGCTCATGAAGCATGCGGTTGAGCCTCATTTTATGAATTTTATTTTATTCTTTTAAATTTTATTTTCAATATTTTTTTGCGTTTAAAATGATTTTGAAAACTAAAAATATACTATATGTCATCATTTGCAAAAATTAGGTGCTGGGGGGAAAATGAAAATATAAAATTGTATCTTTAATAACTTTAATTCACGTGAGTGAAAAAGAAAATCAAATAAGTTTTAATACTACTACTATATATTAGCAAGATTATAAAAATAATTAATTGTTAAGAAAATTAATATTTACTTGTCTCATCATGCCATGACAAGTAGTAAAACTTAAGAGATCCTAATTTTTTCAACCTGAAATTAGGTGTCGAGGGGAAAATGAAAATATAAAATTGTGTAATAATCCATGCTGAAAATATAAAATTGTAATAATCCAAGCTGCCTTTGGCTTGCTACTTGTAATTTCTGCAACAGCTCAATTCAATGCCCAAGCAACCAGGTAATGTCGCCAACTTTCTTTTCTTCCTTTTTTTTTGTTTTTTTGTTTTTTAAATATCTTTGTTTGATCTATAAATATTTATTAAGCTAGTTATAATATAGATCAAACCAACCGATTAATTTAAAATGGACCCAAACTTAGATAAAACAGGCCCCCAGTAACAAAACTAAATCCAAGAACCTCTTACTTAATCATTTAATCAATATCACTCGGCCGAAACAGAGAGTAAGTATTTAAGCCCAACTTCTTACAAAAGTTCATTACAATGTGGCTTAAATTAAAATGGAACCAATCTTATACATATATAAAGAGGAAAATTTGAAAATAATAGTACTATTGAAATTATTTTATTGCAATTTAAATATTTTAAACAGAGAAATTAAAAGGTATATTTGAGAAACAATAAAAAATCAATTTGTCAAATTAAACCTTTCCCTACAAAATTAATTTGAGCTAATATTAATGACATCGGTATCCTTGTATTGCTTGGAGGATGCATTTCTTAGTCCTCTCTTGGTTACTTTTTGTTTAGCTTGCTTGTTTTAGTTTGAGGTATTTTTTCTTGTTCTTTATTTTTTTTAATTAATTATGTATGTTCTGAATTTTGGTTCCTTTGCTCACGAATCTTAATATAGTTCGAGCCTTTTCTCTCTTATAAAAAATAAAAAATAAAAAAGGGTAAACTGGAACCGTCAACTTTCTATGGTGTCTTATTTGTACATTATAAGTAGGAGATTTTTAGATTACTTATTCTTTAAATAAATATTTATTTTACAAAAACTTTCCCCGGTCATCTTGATATAGAAATACAGTATATGCTTTTTGTGACTTCCGTTTAAAAAAAACACTGCCATTTTTACTGGAATCGAAAAGCCCAACATACATTTCAATCGAAGCTATTACAATGTCACCTCTTGGTGATTATTACAACTATTATTATTGTTACATCTATAATAATATTAAGGGACATTGACACCTAATATTATGGAACTTTAAAAATGTTAGATTTTTCCCACAAACTTTAAAATTGACAAATAATATCACGAACTTTATCCTAAGTTTGTTATTTCCCTCCAATGAAAAAATTTCGGCAAATAATATTATGATATGATTTTTTTTTTTTTTGTAATTTCTCGACATCAACTTCGAGAGCTTAAGTTTTTCAATCTTTGAGGATAGTTTTTCTTGAAGCACACCCTCCAAAATTGTTATTCAATCTATTAATTTAGTTGGAATTTTTTCATTGGTGGGAAATAGGAGTAACAAACTCGGGGTAAAGTTCGTGATAATGTGTCAATTTCAAAGTTCGTGGGAAAAACTCAACTCTTTTAAAATTTTGTGATATTAGATGTCAATTAGTTCAAGTACATCTTTACCTTAATTCTTCTGAAATTCAATCTTACATTCTGGCATAGGATATACATCACACTGTGATGTTGCAAATTGGGTATCCATCACAACAAAAATTGCACTTACTACCAACAAAGTTGCAGCCCGAATTATTGTCATAGACATATTTGTTTTGAATATTTCTAGCTATATTTACATTTTTATATGGTAGTTTGGTGGAAATTAGGATAATTTATTAGCGATATTATTTATTCATGAAACCAACACTTTTTTGTAGCGTAAGTTAATTTTTATATCGGTAATTAATATGGTGGGTTCATTCCTAGGGATTAATCGCATTCGAAACCGTTGGAAAATATAAGGCGAAAAATAAAATTCTAATGCAAAAATAAAATTCTAATGGGGAGTGTTAGAATATATAACTAGAGCAGTTTTTGTCAGATTTGGAGTGGTATGGCCCACTAATGCTGAAATGAAGTGAGTGTTATTTCTAAAATAAAGAATAAGTACTTAAATGGTATAGTCGGATCAACAAATAAAGAAGGAAATAATGGAATAATTTCAATGACATATTGCTGACAATATAAAACAACATTACAAGTACCATTACACTACTCTATAGTTAATACGCATCTAATAGCAACGGATAGGACTTGAATTACACTACTCTATAGTTAATACGCATCTAATAGCAAAGGATAGGACTTGAATGTTCAATGTCTATAATTTGACCACTACTTCTTTCAAAATACCAATTTCCACTGGCCCGCTGAATTGTCTATACATCACCAACATAAAAAGTAAATTTGAATATATTTTAATCATAAGATTTAAAATTTTATAAAAAAATAAAAATAAATACAAAGGTAGTTCAAACAATATTGAATATTTATGTTACACCGGTAGATATGTCCAATTTATATTTAGAGAATGTTGGAATCAAATTAATGATTCACGTAAATAATCACATAAATCATTCTATGTCGAATACGATTGACAAACATAAAGCGGAAGCCTACATGAATTCAAATTCATTGTGTTTGATGTTCTTGAAGATTCTGAAGTATGAAAATTAGCCTTTCAAGGATCAATGAATTAACAGATTCTCTGTAATATAGTATGAAGTAGTATTATACGTCTGATCAATAGGAATGGGATTCCATTGACTTATTTATAGGTTACACTTGGAGACCATAACCATGTCTTTAGAAAACAAGTTCATAACTTTATTATAACTTTAACTTCACCCATAACAAAATTAAAGTTATCCAAAGTAGCATCTGTACAATAGTCCTCGTACTTTTATAGATAATCGTTTTGACCATATAAGTTATATAACCTTAGTAGATCACATAATTGGGTCACCAATAAATAGTCATAAATATTATACAATATTTAGACGATTATGTTGGACCAAACAATCTCACACTTAGGCCAACATAAAAGTCATCAAATAATTGTACATTACTGAAATTGCGCGCTTCCTATATATATCAATCATCTTTTGACTAAACGTATTAGACATATATTTTTTGGTTTATGCTAGCATTCAAAAAGTTATACTCCAAAAACACCATTTTGAGATCATACATACTTTACCTAATTTTGAAAGGTGGTTGTTCCTTGCCATAACTTTGGATGATAAAAAAGATCACGAAGATAGCATAAATTAATGAATAATCCTTGTGACGGATTATCATCGAGACCCTCCAATGTTTTGAGAATGTGGTCCGAAGATCTAAAAATAAACACAAAAAATAATTAAATAAAAAAAATTATAGTAATAAAAAGTTGAACTACTAGTAGTAATTAATTTGGATTACCTATTATGAGTTGTAATTGGTTGGTTGTGCAGTTCTGAAGTGTGGTAAACTGTGATCAAGTACAATATTCCAATCCATCCTCATCTGAGTGATTTGGATATGTGAAATTGGCTTATCTAAAAGCGTTTAAACCATAAAAAATATCAACATTTATTTAAATAGGACCACAAAAAAAATTAATATCTGTTACTTAATCTTAAAACAGAATCACAAAAATATCATAAATTCAATATTTTGGTTTAAAAGTTCCAATGGGGTATCAAACTGAGAATAAGAACACCAAGATTAAGCGGAAACTTTCTAATAAGCGGAAACCAAACCAAATTTCTTTTAAAAATGTGGAGTATATTATATTTTTATTATTTTTATTTTCCCGTAACACAACAATGTTATAAATAATAACTTAGTACTTGATATGTGTCAAAGTCGGAATTTACTACGAACGATGATGTCTGGATATCATCGACCACATTTTCTAGAAAAAAGCACGAAGATGTTTTTTGACACGAAGATGTTTTTTGGAAAAAAGCACGAAGATGTTTCTGGAAAAAAGCACGAAGATGTTTTGTGGAGTATTAGTCATGTTTAATTATATTCGTATCATAGAGCATTTTCAATTCATTATTGATAGTTTAATAAGATACATATAAATAAATTTAAATAAGAAATTAATACAAAAAGATGGAATCTTTTATAATCCTTCCGTCTCATTCAAGATGATTACCTTTCCTTTTTTGTTTGTCCCAATCAAGATGATCACTTTCCAATTTTGGAAATAACCTCCCTTCTCCTCTCTCATTAAAATATTCAACTACCTTTTTCATCTCTACTTTATTCCACCTAACAACATTTCCTAAAATTCTGTGCCACTCAAGAATATGGCCATCTTGAGTGGGACAAAAGGAGTATTTAAGAGAACAAATGGTGGCTGTAAAATGTTATTTCTAAAATAAAGAATAAGGTAAACGATATTGTCGGATCAATAAATAAAGAAGGGATGGAATAATATTTAATGACATACTACTACTGTCAACCTTAAATAATAGTGTTGATGAAAATACATCATTTAGAAAACAACATTCCGAATATTATCACACTATTCTCTAGTTATTGCACGTTATATGCATTTACTAGCAACTAATAGGACTTGAATGTTTAGTGTCTATAATTTGAACACTACTTCTATCAAAATACCAGTCTCCAATGGCATGATGATATTATCTGTATATCACAAACATAAAAAGTATGAATATATATTAGCATAAGATGATTTTAAATTTTATAGTAGTACAAAATTAGTTCAAACAATGTTGAGTATTTATGCTACGCCGGGAGATATGTCCAATTTATAGAGAAAACTTATACTATATGTACTAGACATAATATTTTTTGGATTATGCAAGCATTCAACTTGTCTATTCACTATATATTATACTCCTACAATACTATTTTGAGATCATACTTTACCTTATTTTGAGACGTGGGTGTTCCTTGCCATAACCGTGGATTATAAATAATATCATGAATATAGCATGAATTAATGAATAATCCTCGTGACGGATTATCATCGAGATCCTCCAATGTTTTGAGAAATCTGGTTCGAAGATCTAAAGATAAACACAAATGATTATTATGCAAGATAAAATTAATAAAAAAAACTATAAATATATTAAATAATTAAAACAATACGTTATAGTAATAAAAAGGTGAAATACTAGTAGTAATTAATTTGGATTACCGTAATTGGTTGGTTGTGCAGTTCTGAAGTGTAGTAATTAATTTGGATTACCGTAATTGGTTGGTTGTGCAGTTCTGAAGTCTGGTAAACTGTGATCAAGTACAATACTTCCATCCATTCTCGTCTGAGTGATTTGGATATGTGAAATTGGCTTATCTAAAAGCGTTTAAACCATCAAAAATATTACTTCATCCGTCCATGATTAAGAGTCTCATTTCTAAATGGTGCGGGTTTTAAGAAATGTTAAGAAAAGTGGGTAGAAGAAAATTAGTGGAATAGGGGTCCCACTTATATATATTAGTTTTAAATGATATGTGAGTGGAATGAGTTAGTGGAATGTGAGGTCTCTTTACCATTTATGGTAATTATGAACCAGGACTCTTTTTCGTGGACGGACCAAAATGAAAAAACGAGACTCTTATTCGTGGACGGAGGGAGTAACATTTATTTAAATAGTACCACAATAAAAATTAATGTTTGTTACTTAATCTTAAAACAGAATCACAAAAATATCATAAATTCCATATTTTGGTTTAAAAAATCCAATGGGGTATCAAATTGAGAAAAAGAACACCAAGATTAAGTGCAAACTTTCTAATAAGCGAAAACCGAACTAATTTTTTTTTTAAATGTTGAGTATATTATATTTTATTATTTTTATTTTCCCATAACACATTTCTATAATGTTATAAATAATAACTTAGTACTTGATATGTATCAAAGTCAGAATTTACTACGAACAATGATGTCTGGATATCGTCGACCACATTTTTTTGAAAAAGGCACGAAGATATTTTTTGACACGAAGATGTTTTCTGGAAAAAAGCACGAAGATGTTTTTGGAAAAAAAGCACGAAGATGTTTTGTGGAGTATTAGTCATGTTTCAAATGTTAGGATGACAAAAAATAAGCTCTCTACATATAGTAATGTAATTAGGTATTATATACAACATTTACCAATCCTGCACCTAGTCTCTGTGTGCAAGACTTTGATAAATATTCTGCTAATTCTTTAGAAAAAAATGATGTTCATAAAATTAGTTAATATAGATGGTACTCTAAAGTTGTTTCATACTGATAATTAGCATTTGTATATTAGATGCATACAAGTATTATATAATTATGACATAAAATATAATTTTTACATGGAAGGTTACAATGCTAGCAAAATCGTATATGGCCAAGGCTCCCTAGATGTTTTTCCTATAATGACAACACATAAAATGTTAAAAACAATTGTATTCAAGTTTATTTGTATATGAATAAGTATATTGAATCTTATGCTTGTATGAAAAAGGAGTCTGTGTAACCTTTGACTCAGCAAGCATTGGGGAGAAAAGATCGGAAACGGTCATAGTTTAACATTGTTGCCAACCTACCAACCGATTCTCCGGCAAGTAAATCCTTCGTGAACAATATCTTTATATGGTGATAAAACCACAATAAATTTGAGTAATAGTAACTAATTTTAGTATAAATCATACATTAGCAGCATTTGCCATCCCTTTGGTAGCCATGAGTTCTTCAACTGCAGAGGTGAAGATTCTCCAACCTCTTAAGTAGAGTTTATTTTCCTAAACATAAAAAAAGTTTGATTACAAATCTAACTATCTAATGAAACTAAAAGGTTTTAAAAAAATTAAAGATTAGACAAAACACACACTAGTATTTATTATGTTTTCAAATTATGAAAATTGTACTAAAATCTAATTGATTTGTAGTAGACATACCGGATAGACGACATCGATGTCTACCATAAACAATACATCGTCACAGTATAGGATAAAAACCAGTCGTAAAAATTTGAAACAAAATCAATTAATTATGTATAATCAGTTATATGCATTTATGATATATCTTCTCTAATAAAAAATTTCTATAGGAAACTATCATATAAACACATAGAAGTTGTTTTCCTAATGTTTAAAAAGGTTTAAAGCAAACAATACAAGTACGAAGGTTCATAGTACAAAACATGCCAACATGGATAAAGAAGAGAAAAAAAACAACACGATAACTCACCAACAGAACCTCCCAATAAACATATTAGAAGATTTATGATACTTGAACCTCATATGGCAGTTAAAGATAAAACTCAATCAATTGATTAGTATTTAAGTGTAATTAATTAATTAATACTACCTGGATTAATAGGCAATGTCAATTTTTCAGGTACTGCATTTATGTTGGACCCTTTTGGTTCCTTGGTTCCTTTGAGGCAATCACCCACTAAGTTACGCCATGCTCCACCCAAATTAAAATTCCAAACTCTGATTAACATAATTGATAAAACAACGCTAAATATCATATGGAAACAATGGTAAAATAAAAAAAAATGTGTCTATTTCTATGGAAGAACAAAGTATAAGTAATGACCAAAAGAAAAACAATCAAGTTATCAGCTCCATGGTGGAATCATGGGTCAAAATAATAGGCCATGGGGCTTCCATCTGAGCAAATTAATCAAAGAAATCTGTTTATGAGGAGAATATAGAATAAAACGTTTATACTAAATTAATTTGAAAATCAGAAACATTACGAGCCTCTTTTGCAGCAGCATCCATAGTAAATGTAACATTTATTAGTGGGCCAGTGGCTTGAGATATGATGACTATGAATAGATAAAAGTATAAATCACTATCCTCAACAATGAGATACCCTTGATTTGATTGTGAGGGAAAAGATAATGAGTTTCGTTCATCTTGTGCATTATTCAATTATTAGAGTTTAATCTTATACTTATGGTACCATGCAAATTTCAAGTCAAACGTGCGAATTTCAAGCAACTGTTTCATAGATGTAGTGCGGATTAAATCCACAGAAATGATTTAATTTAAGAGTTTAGACTTATATCGATGGTATGTAACTTCTCAACTCGATTTGCAAATACCGTGCAAATTTCAAATCATTCTAACACGGAATGTGTTCGGCCCGCCCATCTCATGTGTTATCCAATTGTTCAGTTTCTAGAGTTTAACCTTATTCCTATGGTACCGTGTGAATTTAAAGTCATTCTTTTACAAACGCAATGCATATTAAATATACATAAATCTTTACTTTTTGAAATTTTATTTCTTTAAATTCTAAAAATTTTAAATTTTCGATACGGTTTAGTTCGGATCGAAAAACTTTAAAAACTGAAAAAAATAAATCCAAAAATCAATGCTTGAAATGTGTGAAATGATGTATTGTGTGAAGTATAGGTAGTGTGTGACTGTGAAATGTGTGTAGTGTGTGAAGTGTGTGAAATGCGTATAGTGTATGAAATTTGTGTAGTGTGTGTGAAATGTGTGCAGAGTGTGTTACATGTGTGATATGCGTGCAGTGTGTGTGAAATGTATGTAGTGTGTTGTGTGTGTGAGATGCGTGTAGTGTGTGTTGTGTGTGTGAAATGTGTGTAGTGTGCGTAGTGTGTTGTGTGCGTGAAATGCGTGTAGTGTGTGTAGTGTGTGAAGTGTGTGAAGTATGTTTTGTGGATATATAGTAAAAATATGTAATTTTATAACTATTTGGAATTCCAATTTTCTACTTTTGACATGTAATTCAAATTGTGAAATTGAAAATTTTGGAATTACAATTCAATTTCAAATCCAAATATTTTTGTGAAACTAAACATAAGAGCCTTCAATTCTAGTTCCACACCTCCAATTCCATATTTCCAAACATAGCCTAACTAATTCTACATCATATCTCAATTCTAGGCCATCGATGGAAGTTGACCCATACTTTTGCAATCCTTAAAATTTACATACCAATCGCACCATGTGCTGGGAAATTGAAAATAGTTGAGTTTGTATATTTGGTATATGTCAAATCTTTAACTTCTGCAAAATGGGCAAACACAAATTTCAATAAAAATTAACACTTATGGAAAAATAAAGTTAGGCAATATAATTAGATCGTTCTAACAAATTCACAAGTTTTGTTTTCGGATGGTCGACAACAACAACAGTTTGATATTGTCTGCCCCTTCATAGATTTGTTTTTAGTTCACTCCCAAAAGGCCTCAAACTAATTGAGATTGGAAAGAAATTATATACACCTTTCATCTTCCTTCAGACACCTAATGTGGGATGAGTTTGTATTCAACAAACCTCACTCTCAAACCAGATCACATCGGGAACAGACAGATGGAGTCAACGCATCGAGACATTACGGGCTCGACCAAACTTGAGTCATCTTGGACCCAGTCGATCTAGCTCTGATACCACTTGTTCGAATTGTCGATTGCAACAACAGTTTGATATTGTCCGCATTTGGTCAAACCAACACAAATTTGTTTTTGGGTCACTCCCAAAAGGCCTTAAACTAATTGTGATTGAATAAGAACTACATACACCTTCCAATTTCCTGAGACACCCGATGATGTGAGATGAGTTTGTACTCAACATTTTGGGTTAACACAACTTATTATGGATCAATACTTATGTGGTTTGTTCGGTGAATTATAATTGTAAAAGTATATTTCTCAATTTCAACAATTGTTATTGACTAAATACACTGATAATATAAACCGAATCACTGTTTTTTTTTTTACTCAGAACTCTATGCGATAATAAACGAAGTAAAAAGATGAGTAAATTTAAAATTATAATCATGTTTGGAATATCTTGTGTAAGAGAAGGTATGCTTTAATTTGATTCTAATTAGTTGATATTCATTTCGATAATGTAGGGCTGATGCGTACAACTTTCTAAATACACCACTACTAGTATTTTTTTTAATGAGATACATGCTCAAGCTTGAGCCTCATTTTATTAATTTTATTTTTTTCTTTTTAAATTTTATATTCAATAAATTTTTTTAATTTAAAATGATTTTGAAATCTAAAAAATTTATGTCATCATTTGCAAAAATTAGGTGTCAAGGGAAAAATGAAAATATAAAATTGTATACTTAATAACTTTCACGTGGGAGAAGAAGAAAATCAAATAAGTTTTGATAGATCATTTAAGTATTAAGAACATTGATACTCTCTCCGTTCCATAGTACATAGATGAAAATTAAACATCACATAAAATGATAAACAAATCACAATCCAAAGATATGCCTAATTCCCACAATTTGAAACTCAAGTTTTGACAGAACCAACCAAAGTTTGTAAATTTTAAAACAGCAAGCAAACCCGTGTTAATAATAGTTCGAAAACGGATGAACTTTGTACCTTACACAACACGAACTTGAAGGCGATCATCTCCCAAACTATGCCGATCCTTTTGAATCATATTGGCCGAGCTGCAACAGAGCGTTGTTCTGCCCATCCAATTCAATCATTTGATCGACGGCCTAGATAAAAGGGATTTCTCAACATAAATATTTATTATTTTATTTTCTGAAAATTTTCCCGGTCATCTTGATGTAGAAATATAGTTATATGCTTTTAGTGACTTCCGTTTACAAAAAAAACTCCCTTATCTTTTACTCCCTCAGTCCCATAAAAATATGCGCACTTTCTATTTTGCCTGTGCCCTAAATATATGTGAATTCCAATTTTGGAAAATTATATCAATTTAATATTGTAGGTCCCACTATATACTAACACTACTTTAACTATCATTCTCCTCTATTCTATTACTTTACCATAACATTCTCCTTCTCTCTCTTACTTTACCAATTTTATTTTAATTTCCGTGACATCCATTTTCCATATTTTTATGGGATGGAGGGAGTACTTTTTACTGGAATAAAAAAACCCAAACATACACACGGCTTTTAGCTCCACACGACTCATTTTATTTTCTTCATAGGATTTAGTACTGTAAAATAATTTTATGAAATGACAAACAAAATAATACATACGTAATATTCTACGTACATGTTGAGATTTATGGCCTGAAAATGGATCGAACCAGCGACCTCTTCGGGATAAGTCGCGCTTTTTAGCTCCAACGGCTATAAAGGAGTTAGTTAATCTAACTAACTTGATCGACGGCCGAGATAAAAGGGATTTGTCAAGATTGATTTGAGCCATTGATCTCGAGATTGAACTGATCCGATTAAAGGCCAGAATATAAAAACAAATTGATGAAATCAAACCTTTCCGTACTAGATTAATTTGATCTAATATTAATGGCATACGTTAATAACGGTAAACTGGAACCGTCAACTTTCTATGGAGTCTTATTCATACAGTTTAAAATAGAAGATTTTAAGATTACTTTTTCTTTAAATAAATATTATTATTTTATTTTCTGAAATTTTTCCGGTCATCTTGACGTAGAAATATAGTTATATGCATTTAATGACTTCCGTTTAAAAAAAAAATTCCCTTTTCTTTTACTCCCTCGATCCCATAAAAATGTGTGCACTTTCTATTTTCATTTGTCTCATAAATATATATACTTCCAATTTTGAAAAGTTATATCAATTTAATAATGTAAGTCCCACTATACACTAACACTAATTTAACTATCATTCTCCTCCCCTCTCTTACTTTACCATACCATTCTCATCCTCTCTCTTATTTTACCAATTTTATTTTAATTTCCGTGCCATATCAATTTTTCATATTTTTATAAGATGGAGGGAGTACTTTTTACGGGGATAAAAAAGCCCAAACACACGTTTCAAACATTTTAATCCAAGCTATTACAAAGTCACCTCTTGGTGATTATTACAAACATTTCAATCAAGCTATTACAATGTCACCTCTTGGTGATTATTAGTACAACTATTATTACTGTTACATCCATAATAAAATTAATAATCGATTGGGATGGTATAATTATTAACCAAAGTAGCAATGTTCCCATAAAGTTTTAGCCCTATAAACTAGGTCTTTGAAGGGCAAGTCGCAAACGTGAAGATTTGCGTATTCCATAGTGATTACATTAATGAAGCATTCATTAAAATTTCTATCAAGAATGTAGATGCAACATGGATTAGATAAGACTACTGGGTCAAGTACATCTTTACATAAATTATTCTGAAATTCAATCTTACATTCTGGCGTAGGGGGATCTAGACATTGTGCTGTTGCAAATTGGGTATCCATCACAACAAAAATTCCAATTACTACCAACAAAGTTGCAGCCCGAATTATTGTCATAGATTTGGTTGACATATTTGTTTTGAATATTTCTAGCTGTATTTACATTCTTATATAGTAGTTTGATGGAACTTAGGATAATTTATTGCAACATTATTTAATTCATGAAACCAACACTTTATTGTAGCGTAAGTTATTTATTTTGTATCGGTAATTAATACGGTGGGTTCAATCGTAGGGATTAATCGCATTCAAAACTATTGAAAAATATAATGCAAAAATTAAAATACTAATAAAAAAATAATAGTAGACCGGAAGAACTAAAGACTATAAGAGCATTCCCAACAGTTTCCCTATAACTTTCCTTATTTCTCTCTGACTCCTGCCACATCAGCACCATAATTTATCCCCAGTTTTTAGCCAACTGCTCCATTGGTTTCTCCCTTATTTCTCCCTAACTCAACATTTCATTTTTACATCATCACTAATTTAATTGTTTTATTTTTGTATATAATAAAGCTAGCTAATTTAATTTATAAGACAAAACAAATAATAGTAATAAACAAAATATAGATGGAGAGAGAGAAAATAAATGAAGAGAGAAAAGGGATGAGGATGAGGAGAGAATGAAGAGAGAAAAGGGATGAGGATGAGGAGAGAATGAAGAGAAGGTGTGTATTTATAGGGGGGAAATTAAAAAAAAAAAACAAAAAATATATTTATCGCCGAATTATCGCCCACAGTGGTCGGCGATAATTCGGCGATAATCCGGCGATTTTTCGCCGGTTGGCGATAAAACGGGAGGAAAAATCGCCGAATTATCGCCGACCTCTCCCATTGGTCGGCGATAACTCGGCGATAGAGGGCGAAAAAACGCCGACTTTTAGCCGACACCATTGGGAGTGCTCTAATTTATTATTCTGGGTTATGACTTATGATTCATCATGACCCCTTTAATATAGGGAAGATATAACCATATTCCTAATCTTACATATATATACCTAATCTTATTAGGTATTTATACAAGATAAGTTAGTACTATAATTAATCTAAATACATCTATTCATGTCTTTCTTCTTATTTGAACATATCTTCTAACACTCTCCATCAACTTAAGTATCGGATTTCAATTCATAACTTGCATGATCAATCATCCGATAAATAGCTTATACTCGTAGTCAAGAGTTCTTTAATTTTCTTGATAGATTATGTTCATATCATAGTCTATGATATGATGATATGATTCATAGAGCATTTTCTTGAAAGATTATGCTCTATGATTCATAGAGCATTTTCAGTTCGATCATTGATAATTTATTAGAATACATATAAATAAATTTAAATAAGAATTCAACAAAAATAAAAAAGAAGATGACTCTTTATAGTATTTATGAGAATAGACGGTGGCTGTGAGTGTTATTTCTAAAATAAAGAATAAGGTAAACGATGTTGTCGGATCAATAAATAAAGAAGGGATGGAATAACTTTAGTGACATACTACTGTCAACCTTAAATAATAGTAGTTTTTTGATGAAATAAATACATCATTTATAAAACAACAATCCAAATATTATCACACTATTCTCTAGTTATTGCACGTGATTTGCATCTACTAGCATCTAATAGGACTTGAATGTTCAGTGTCTATAATTTGAACACTACTTCTTTCAAAATACCAATCTCCAATGGCCTGCTGAATTATCTGTACATCACCAACGTAAAAAGTATGAATATACATTAAGCATAAGATAATTTTAAATAATTTTATACAAATAAATACAAAAGTAGTTCAAACAATTTTGAGTATTTATTTTACGCCGGAAGATATGTCCAATTTAATTTTAGAGAAAACTTATACTATATGTATTAGACATATATTTTCTGGATAATGCAAGTAATTCAACTTCTCTATTCACTATTATATCCTATAACACTATTTTGAGATCATACTTTACCTTATTTTGAAACGTGGGTGTTCCTTGCCATGACCCTGGAGTATAAATAATATCATGAACGTAGCATGAACTAATAAACAATCCTCGTGACGGATTATCATCGAGACCCTCCAATGTATTTAGAAATGTGGTCCGAAAATCTAAAATTAAAAAGAAACGATTACTATGAAAGATAAAATTAAATAAAAAAAACTATATATATCAAATAATTGAAACAATACAGTATAGTAAAAGTTGAAATAATAGTAGTAATTAATTTGGATTACCCCTTATGATTTGTAATTGGTTGGTTGTGCAGTTCTGAAGTTTTTTCAAAATTTGAAGTGCAATTTTTCCATCCTTCCTCATCTGGCTGATTTGGATGTATGAAATTGGCTAGCTGAAAACGTTTAAATCATGCATAAAAAATATCAATATATTTTTAGACAGTACTTAATATCTGTTACTCAATCCTAAAACAGAATCACATAAACATCATAGTTTAATTGCATACTTTGGTTTAAAAATTCCAATGGGGTATCAAATTGAGAAAAAGAAGAACACCAATAAAGTGCAGACT
Source organism: Salvia hispanica (assembly GCF_023119035.1). Lineage (NCBI taxonomy): Eukaryota > Viridiplantae > Streptophyta > Magnoliopsida > Lamiales > Lamiaceae > Salvia > Salvia hispanica. The sequence continues at coordinate 49,406,109 of NC_062965.1, read as the reverse complement.
ACCTAATATACAAGCGGAAACCGAACAAATAAAATATTTAAAATTTGGAGTAGTATATAATACTCCCTCCGTCCACAAACAATAGATCATTTTTGCTATTTTGGGACATCCACAAAAAATAGATCACTTTCTTAAAATGGAAAGTTTATCGCTTATATTTTTTCCACTTTTTCTTCCCTCTCTCATACTTTACTCACTTTTTCTCCCTATCTCTCTTACTTAACTAATTTTTCTTCTCATCTCTCTTACTTTACCAATTCTACATTAAAACTCGTGTCATACACAAAGTGATCTATTTTTTATGGACGGAGGGAATATTCTTTTTATTTTTATTTTCCCATAACACATTTCTATATTGTTATAAATCATTGTAAAATAACTTACTTGATATGTATCAAAGTCAAAATTCACTACGAACAATGGTGTCTGGATATCGTCCACCACATTTTCTGGAAAAAAACACTAAGATGTTTTTTGACACCCAAGTATTAGTCATGTTTCAAATGTTATGATGACAGAGAAATAAATTCTCTGTATATATATATACAACGCTTACCAATCCTGCACCTAGTCTCTGTGTGCAAGACTTTGGTAAATAGTCAGCTAATTCCTGAAAAAAATGTTCATAAAATCCGTTAATATAGATGAAACTCTAAAACAGTATTCATGCTGATAATTAAAATTTATATGTAGATGCATACAAGTATTTGTATATAATTGTGACATAAAATATAATTTTTACATGAAGGGTTACAATGCGGACAGAATAGTCTGTGGCCCGAGCTCCGAGATTTATCCTATAATCCCAACACAAAATGTTAAAAAAACACTTGTATTCAAGTTTAATTACATTAATTAAGTATTCATTGAATCTTACGCTCGTATGAAGAAGCCGGAGTCTGTGTAGCATTTGACTCGGCAAGCATTGGGGAGATAAGATCGGAAACGGTCACAATTTAACATTGTTGCCAACCTACCAGCCGAGTCTCCAGCGAGTAAAGCCTGTAGGAACAATCTCTTTAAGTGATGAAGATAAAACCACAATAAGTATGAGTAATAGTAACTAATTTTAGTAAAAATCATACATTAGCAGCATTTGCCATGCCTTTGGTAGCCATGAGTTCTTCAATTGCAGAGGTGAAGATTCTCCTACCTCTGATGTAGAGTTTCGTTTCCTATGCATAGAAAAAAATTTGATTACAAATCTTACTATGTAATGAAAATAAAAGGCTTTTTAAAAAAAAAATAAAGATTAGACAAAACACACACTAGTACTATTTATTATGTTTTCAAGTTATGAAAATTGTACTAATTCTATTTAATTTGTAGAAGACATACCGGATTGATGAAATCGATATCTGCCATAAACGATGCACCATCACGGTATAGGATTAAAACATTATTCCAGTTGTAAAAGTCTGAAACAAATCAGTTAATCATATGATATATCTCTTTTAAGATAAAAAATTTCTTGACGCAAATATGAAAACATATAAGAAATTGTTTTCCTGTATAAAAAGGTTTAAAGTAAACCAAGCATGAAGGTTTGTACAAAACAGCAAACATAAAAGATGAGAGCAAATAACAACATGATAACTCAAAGATAAACATATAAGATGTTTTATGATAATTAAACCTCATATAACACTTAACAAGATAAAAGTCAATCAATTGATTAATAGTTTAAGATAAACATATAAGATGATCTATGATAATTTTCAGTGTAGTAAAATAATACTACCTGGATTAATAGTTTTATTTGCCCTTAGGATAGGCAATGAAAATCCTTTAGGCCCTGCATTTATGTTGGATCCTAATGGGTCCTTGGATCGTTGGAGGCAATTATCCACTGTGTCACACCATGCTCCACTCCACCCTAATTAAAATTCCAAATTCTAATTAACAGGAATGATCAAACAACACTAAATATCATATAAACAATGCTAAAAATAAAAATAATGCTAAAAATAAAAATAAATGTGATTATTTTTTATGGATGGACAAGTATAAGTACTAACCAGAAGAAAAACAATCCAATTATCAACTCCATCATCGAATCCCGGAGAAAAATAATATGTTCTCGGGCTTCCATCTAAGCAAACTAGTGAAATTAAAAATTGTCTGAGAAAATTATGAGTTTAAAATGTTGATAATTAATGAAAAATTATACTTACGAGCCCCCTTTGCTGCAGCATCAGTGATGAAAGCAACACTGAGTAATGGGTTATTAATAGCTTGAGATTTGATCAACGTGAATAGAAAGAACACTATCCCCAACCATGGTATAGCCTTGATTTTGTTGTGAGTATTCATCCTTCATGAAAAGAAATAAAAGAAAAAACAAAGGTTGCATTAATTTCTCTTGTTAATCTTAATTAATGAGAAATAGCTACAAAAATACAAAATCATGTCAGTCACCAAATCTATGCTACACTGCAATCCATATTTTGGACCACACTGCAGATCATCAAGATCCAATGGCCCAGAATCAATCAGCATACCCAATATCCATGTCAATTTTATTTCTCTTATTATCCAATAATTTAATGTTTCACTTTTACCATTGCACACCATATTAAGTTTTTAAAATTACAATTAAGATTTAATTTTATCCAAAAATTAAAGGGTGAGGAGAGAGGGAAATTGCAGCCATTTTACACAATTAAAATTGTTTAAATAATAAAAGAGGACACAAAAAACTTACTTAGCTTCTTTTTAAAATTGTCCATTTTGAAATTTGGATTAGGACTAATTTTTTTCTAATCCAAACCGATTTAAAAATACCCCATAAATTTTGAATAAAATTTAATCCAAGCATAACAATTCATCCAAAAAAGTATTGTTGTGATATACTCGTATTCAGTTTCAAACCGATTAGGTTCATGAGGCTCACATGGACACTACGATTAGGCAACACAAAACCATAAAATCCTAACCTAATATCATATTTACTCAAAATGAAAGTAGTATTCTATGTTATCAACGTTCAATCAATTATTTTACTACTAGTTTGACAATTAAACGATTTAAATCCTTTAAAAATCATCAAAACAAAATTCCCTCTTTTGAGAAGAAGAAGATGTGAGTGAGCAAAGATTTTGACTAGTTTGAAAAAAAAACCTCTAAGATGAAGAATTCAGATAAAATGCCAACACCTATACATGCCATGGAAATTAATGAAAAAGTTAAAATAAAATAAAAATAAAATAACACAACACAAATGTTGGAATAATTGAGTAAACAATTACATAAAGCTCTCTATGATGATTAACCGAGAACGACGGAGAAGGAGCATAAACTGTAGAGCGGAAGCGTACCTTGATCCATCTAGAATTGAATGGTGGAATTGCTTTGCAGCGGCTATGGATCTTCCAAACAATCAGAGACGTCCTTCACAATAGTCTGCCGAGAGAACACAGAGATATTCTTGAACGTGTCTGGGGACCATAACCCTAGCTTATATTTATATTAAATATAAACCCTTTTATTTTCTATTCGGTCTCTCATCAAATAGAAAATCACTTTATGGTATCTACACTTATTTCCATAACAATTAAATACACTTTAACCCAAACTTTAATCTTTATTGGATCACTTTAATTGGGCAACTGGAAGATAGTCATACACATTAAATTAGTCATGTGGAAGCCCAAAGTTCTAACAATCTCCCACTTGGGCAACACATGACACCAAATAAATGTGTACAAACCGAATGAGCGCTCAAAAGTGCTATCACATAGTGTATTTCCGAACAATCTTATCATCAACCATATCGACATAGGACTAAAGGGGCAGTCACCATATTTTTTCATGATTAAACCCATCAGTAATCACATATGCAAATATAATCAACAACAGATCAATTATGGAGTGTAGCATGGAAATTTCATGCAAGGTGATCATACATGCCTATTTCCAACTGGTCCTCCCAAAGTGAGATCAAACCAAAAATAATGGACAAAACATAATACTTTATTTCTGCATAGAATAACATGAGTTTTATAACTAAATGTTCAAAACACAATATAGAGCAATGAGCAAAACTACTCCCACTGAACAGAAGTATCCTTAAACAACATAACACCCATTTGAGCTACATGCCCATGAAAGACCTTGGGTGATAGTCCCTTAATGATTGGATTTGTAATAATCAAATCCATTCCCTTATGCTCTATATGTATTTGTCCATTCCAAACCCTTTATTTAACAACCAGGAAGCTCCTGTTGTTTTAGAACATAATACTGCAGAGTTATTGTCACAACATAACTTAAGTGGTCTTTCAATACCTTATAATATGTAGCCTAGTGACAAAATTTCACAGTCATATTCATTAACTAGATGCCCCAAAACAAGTTACGAATTTTGTTGTCATGGCAAAAGTAGCTACAAGTGTTTGTGTAGGGATCATATCACTCGGAATTCGCTAATTACCGGGACCTCTTTATTGATTGATCTCTGAGATGGCTAATCTCAGAAGTTACAAGCCAAGTACAAACGGTGATACAAGATTACAAGTAATCTAACCCACAGAGATATCTAACTATTACAGGTATCGAACCCTAATTGGAACCCTAACTATTCCAAGATTTCGACCAATCTAGAATCCAAGTCCTTGCCCAATTAGTACCTGCACACTCAAGTAGATAGATCAGCAAATCAACACAAGATCCTTTCGGATCTAAGTAACAAGAAACAAAAGCAACCAAGACAGAACAGTAAGGATATGGCTCAGGTCACAACAGTGACTACACCAGGCCAAGGACCTCCCCACACGCTTCTACCACAAGTCACACGATGAGAAACCTTTGAATACTAGGTCAGAAAACCCTAGCCACACCGAATATCACCCTGACTATCAGAGCACCTCACAATCACCAAGAACTCACAAGATCCTCCCAAGCTCTTACTTCTGTAATCGCCAAACTTCACCAGATTCTAAACCTAAGTAAGAATCCTTCCACCACTCTAATGGAAACCGAGAAAGTCTCCAAACTCAAGATCTAAACCGATAGAACCCACTAAAACAAGGATCAATCGGTGTATGCCAAAGATCAGAGGAGTTCACCGGCGAAGTCGCCTGAAAACCAGAGAGAGAAAAGAAGAGAGAAGGCAGAGAGTTCTGGAGTGAGAGAGAGAAGTCGAAATTATGGCAAGTGAGAGGTCAGCCTCTCACTTAACAAACACAACACAGATCAAACGGCCACAAAGCTGGATCCGGGTGAAAGCTCCACGTGGCAAGCATCGGTGTAGCCTAGGTAAGTAATGGATCAAGCCGGGTTGGGCCATCTCCACTCAAACATTGGGCCACAACATTTAATCAATTGGGTCAAGCCCAATACTTGACTAAATACATAAGGTCCAATTAAAGTAGACCACCAATATTTCAACAGTTTGCTCAGCACTTCTCCACGAAATGGCTCTACAGCCAACAGACACACGTAACCTAAAATGGATCTTTTACTGTATTAGCATCTAACAAAATCAGAATCAAAATGCCTAAAGATCTCTCCAAATGATCTGATTTTCTGTATGCGAGCATGTAATGCTTAGTTCTCTATAAATATCTCATAACCCGTTTTGTTGCTTCCTAATGATCCATATCGGGTTATTGAAATATCTGCCCAACATATAAACAATTAAAATCAAATTGGGTCTAATACACACTTGAGCACACATTAGGCTCCCAATCACCGAAGCATAGGAACCTTCTGCATTTTCTAAATCTCAAGATTTATCTTAGGGCATTGAATGAGACTAGGTTTGTCTGCTTTAGTCATAAGGGTATTTCTTTACTTGCAATTATGCATCTCAAATACTTTAGGCACCTTTTCACTATATCCCTTCTGTGACAATCGTAAATTATTTCTTTCGATTCCAAATACAAAAGAAGATGCATTTGCTCCCACTGAACTTGTGATACACACAACCATCAATAGCATTCTTTCTGAATCCAAATGAAAGAACTACTTCATAAAATTTGTGGTACCATTGACGAGAGTCTTAATTGAGGTTGTTGAGATTGACTTTAAATGATATCATCCGCATGAGATTGAATGTTTACAACAATATTATCTTGAGGTTCTTAATATGCTTCTTCTTCAATGATAGTAATTGATACCTGATCATTGTCAGAAGCAGTAGTAGGTGTCTATACAGACTCCTCCTCAAAAGTAATGTTCCTTAACACATTCTTCCCCCCAAACTCAACATCCTCAAGGAATACTATATTTCTCGTCCCAAAAAATTAGTTCCTTTTGTGGGATCATAAAATTTAAAAACCCCTAAATTTTTCTTGAAGACCAAAGTGAAAATATATGCTACAGCCTTTAATGCCGCTCCCTAAAGCAAATGCGACAAGGAAGAATGATAAATCATACTCCTTCACATATCTTTAAGATTTTTATTTCGTCTTTTAGGTACACCACTCATGCTAGGCGATCCTGGCATGGCGTACAAAAAGACGATCCCACACTCTTCAAAGTAGAAGGCAAAAGGTCTTTGACATTGTTCACCTGAGCAGTCATTTATGTCATAGTATTCGCCACCACGGTTAGATTTGACTTTCTTAATGCCTTTGTTGAGTTGGAGCTCAACATCAGCCCTGAATATTTTGAACTTGTCTAAACCCTCAGACTTTTAATAAATTAAATGTAGGTGCCCAAAACAAGAACATTCGTTTGTGAATGATATAAAATATTGTTGATCATTCCAAGAAACCGAAGTGAATGAACCACAAATGTCCATATATATCAATTCTAAAATGTATAGCTCTATTTCTTAAGTTTGGTCTGCTTTCCTTCGATACATTAAACACACAAATCAAGTTCTGAAAAGATAAGTGTATTCAATACAACATATGATACAAGTCTCACAATCCTTTATTTTGAGATACAACCAAAACACTTGTGTCATAAATTAACCAAATTCTAATTATTTAATTTGCTTAGTCCCTTTTAATTCAACATGTAAAGCTTTTGAATATGAAGTAACATAATTGAGCATACAAAGATTGTTATATGCACTTAAGGAAACAGTGCCCACAATACTAGAATTATTTGAAGGAAGAACTTTACTATTTCTGAATGAACAAGAGAAACCAAATTTGTCCAAAGCAGAAATAGAAACCAAATTTTGTCTAAAAGACAGTACAATAAAGTATCCTTCAAAGACAGAATAATTCCAGTCTTTAAAAACAATCTACAATGCTCAATAGTCTCTACTTCCACCGATTTGTCATGTCCCACATACATGTATCTTTCACCATCAATTGACTTTCGGTAGTTCAGACAACCTTGCACTGATAACCTTATGTGAGTAGTAGCACCAGAATCTACCCACTAAATATCATTAGGGACTAAATCCAAATTAACTTTAGAACAAACCAAAACAAGAATTGTAACTTCCTTTGCTCGCCATGCGTGATATTTACAATTCTTCTTCTTCTTCTTTTTATATCCATGTTTACCACAAAAGAAACCACTATCATTATCTTTATGTTATTTCTTTTGTGATGAACCATTATTCATAGTAGCATTCTCAATACACTCTCTTAATGCCCTTTCACTTTATTTCTTGAGATACTGACCAGATATGCAATGCCAAATTCACAAGCAAGTCTTTAAAATTCAAGCTTTAGTGAAGCAACGTGAGACATTTGCATAATGTGCTCCCTTATGTTGCCCTTGCCCTTATACTTTATTGAGATCAAGCATGCTTGTCTCAGCCATAATGTTTTTCACAAAACATTCCTTAATTATTTATTTATTTTTTATTTTTTATTTTTGGCAAGACATTCACTGGTCATAGTGATATACTTAGATGCAGTGCCTAGAAAGGCTTCTGGAATGCTACACCCTAGAAAAGCTTCTGGGATGCTACACCTAATGATCAATAGACTTACTTCGAGTATTCCTACTTCTCATAGTTTCTCCTTTGATAAGAAGCACTATAGTCCGTAGGAGAACTAGGTTGCTCAATCCTTAGCGCGTAATCTAGATCCATGCAACCCAGAGCAATCAAAATATAATCTTTGCAATCCTTAAAATTTGACCCATTCAACACTGACATATTGTTCATGTTGGAAGAAACTGCAAAAGCAGACATCACAATTGAATAGAGAACAAAACCAAATTAATTGTCATGCTCACGTCCTAAAATTCAAATAAAATGGTAGCATCTCGAGGTACCGGCACAACATTCAAATTATGTCTGTGGACAGTAATATGAACTTGCAAATGGTAACCTTTTGCAGTAATCAAACACTGACAATAAGATCATGTCAAGTAATGTCCACCTGTGGGCATCACATTTACTCACTCGAAAACTGGATAATCATCACGTATTTATCACCACATATATGTGTGTATCTTGTGCCAAATATTAATCTTCCTGTGGGCCGACTAATATCCGCATTAAAATACACACACACTTACCGTCCTAACATTCGCAGTAAAAAAGTCTAGACAAGAGAGGTTACTGTTGCAACGTCTTATTTCGACTAATCTATTTTGAACATTAGTAAAACATATTGAGGTACCGAGTACAACATTCACAATAAGTCATTTGACAGTAATGTGAATTTGTAAGTGGTAGACTCTTTGCAGTGATCAAACACTAACAATAAGATCATGTCAAGCAGTGTCCACCTGTGGGCATCGCACATTACTTACACGAAAACTGAATAATTGCCACGTATTTATCACCATAGGTATGTGTGTATCTCGTGCCAAATATTAATCTTCCTGTGGGCCGACTAATATCCGCATTAAAATACACACATCAACAAAAGGAACATGAGATGCACCAAAATTATTGAATTAAAAATTTTAAAACTAAATATAAATGCCTGCAAGCAAGTCGTTGTTAACTGTCTGGAATATAGTGGCTAGCCAACGAGTCACTGGGTTCGCATACCTTGCGAACTCAGCAAGTCGCTAAATTCTGACGGCCCACCCTATAACTCCCCAGCAAATCGCAAATTGTTGACTCCTAATGGGATTCCATATATTTTTTCCGAATCCGATTTTCACTAATGTCGACAAAATATCCGAATTTTGATGTTCCCCAAGATCATAACCAATGAACATAAACAGCTAACAGCCAAAATCAACATCAAAATAACCAAATAAATCCACAAAATACTAAACTTAAAATTTATGGATTCACATTACAAGCAAGAATATAAACCTTACTCACCCACCATAAATTTACATTTACAAAATTTTACAGAGGCTGAATCTACCAAACACGTAACCATGAATTCTCAATTTAAAATTTATGGATTCACATTACAAGCAAGAATATAAACCTTACTCACCCACCATAAATTTACATTTACAAAATTTTACAGAGGCTGAATCTACCAAACACGTAACCATGAATTCTCAATTCACAATTAAGATACTCAATTCATCAACCGAAAACAATTGTAGGTAAACCACAATCCAAAACTTAATTTACGAGATGTGGTACAGAACACAAACTTGAATTGATATCTCAATAAAAGTAACTTTGCTTACAAAAAAGAAACGAAATGCCATAACAAAACATTCATCACACCATCTCGATAATCACGCATAAAACATGAATTCAAAAATCAATTCATCTATTCTATATAAGAATTATGAATTCTGAAAAACAACTATTTAATCATTGCTAAGAAAGCATACCATATATCGATAAAGAAATTTCCTTATTTAACCAACATGAATTCATTAATCGAAGGAAATTCAAGGCATACGCGTAATCAACCAAATAATACTCACCGAAGAAACTTGAATTCAATTCTAAATAATCAAGCAATATCCAGATATGCGTACGAAAGCGTTAATCCACAACATTGCACACTAAGATCGAACCAAATTATGAAACAAAAGGGCGATTCATCGCCTTCCACAAAAATTAATAAGAAACCCTAATATCAAGAAATTTAATTTCTTGAAATCCAAATATAATTGAGAACAGAAAACCCTAATTCTCCTTTTCCAATTCTCAGAGAATCATCAATAACCTGACTCTGATACCACTTGTTGGAATAATTGAGTGAACAATTACATAAAGCTCTCTATGATGATTAACCGAGAACGACGGAGAAGGAGCATAAACTGTAGAGCGGAAGCGTACCTTGATCCATCTAGAATTGAATGGTGGAATTGCTTTGCAGCGGCTATGGATCTTCCAAACGATCAGAGACGTCCTTCACAATAGTCTGCCGAGAGAACACAGAGATATTGAACGTGTCTGGGGACCATAACCCTAGCTTATATTTATATTAAATATAAACCCTTTTATTTTCTATTCAGTCTCTCATCAAATAGAAAATCACTTTATGGTATCTACACTTATTTCCATAACAATAAATACACTTTAACCCAAACTTTAATCTTTATTGGATCACTTTAATTGGGCAACTGAAAAATAGCCATACACATTAAATTAGTCACGTGGAAGCCCAAATTTCTAACAACAAAAGCAAGGAAATTACCTGTGATTGATCTTCCACCGAAAAAGAGCACTGCATTCCATGAAAACAGACATTATAATTAGTTTATGAATCCAAAAATAGTGTAATAATGGAAAAAGCATGAGAATTTACAGGCAAGTGAAGGCAGAAGGGAGAAAGGCGGAGTGTGGCAGTTTAGCTCTTGAGGTGGACTATATATTTATACACTACCTATATCATATGTATTATATAATGCAATAAAAATCACATAATTTTTTAATATGCATGAAAAATAGCAATAAAGGAAAAAATACAAACACGTACTGTAACTCCAACACGTACCGACTTTATTAAATTCTTTCTATTTCTAGTTCTTATTTGACCAATACTTACTTTTTCAATCCTCAAAATATGCGTACACCAATCACACCATGTGTTATGAAATTGAAAATATTTGGTAAATATTACTCCCTTCATTCCTGAAAATTTGTCATTTATTTCTATTTTCATTTGTCTCTAAAAATTTGTCACCTTTCACTTTTTTCATTATTGGTAGTAGACCCATATTCCACCAACTCATTCTCACTCACATTTTAATATAGAACTAATATATATATATAAGTAAGACCTACATGCCACTAACTTTTTCAAACCACTTTCTACTACATTTCTTAAAACCCGTGTCGGATCAAATGTTGACAAATTATGGGGAATCGGAGGGAGTATATCTTAACTTCTGCAAAATGGAAAAACACATCATACATGGCATGGCACCTTCGAAGTCAGGTCAAGACTCAAGACTATGGAAAAATAAATAAAGTTTGGCAACATATAAGGTGTCGAGGCTTATTAGGTATATTCATGAAACAATGTAACAAAAATGAAGGGCATGCAAATGAATAAAAACAGACATAACAGTAGTAATTAGTGTACATAAACTGAAGAATGCAATGCAAATTATGCTATATTGCCAGTTGAATGAAAATATAATTACAAAAATAATTGACACTTTCTTAAAAACTACTTTATTTCAAATACATTAGTCCAAGAACAAAACACATATAATTCCATTGACACGAAATTTTGAATACAGAGGCTAGACTGCATAAGGAATTTCAAATTGATCATCAACAAGATGTCTTAAATAACAAGAGAATTAATAGCTAGAGAATTCAATGTTTATATGCCATGAACCTAAGAAAATTTCATCATGTGCATTTTATTAGACACTATACGTGTTTGCTATCAATAGTGTGTCGAGCTCATTTATGTTATTTAATACTTCTAATATCAATTTAGGTCCAAATTAATTAACATCATTGATTAAGTTAAGTAGACACTCCGGGTCTATGCCATATATAATTGCAATAAACACCTCTCTTTCTAATGTATCGGGTATGTCGTATGTGCATGTCAGTATCACCGAAAAAATAATTAAAAAAATTTTATCTAAAAAGCATAGGAATTACTTATTTGATTAATATGACTCTTACCTAATTGTAGGATTTTAATTACTGCTATCAAAATAGGACACACACAAATAAAGTGAATGAAAAAAACAGTCTTCTTATTTTAGGCCTTTACCCTACGGAATATGATTATATGTACGGAATATGATTATATGAAGTAATTTGAATTTAGAGTATATCTATGAATCATTTTGAAATATTTACATATGTTAATTCGTGGGAATATTTTTCCAATCTATTATCTATGCATACATACAAAAGAAAAAAATATATAAAAGGTGCATTTAAGTCTTTACTATAATTTCAATTCTAAGTGTAATTTCACTTTCTAGAAGGTACATAAGTGGGTATCACTTTCTAGTGTAATTTCAATTCTATTGGAGTATGTATAGTATCTTGTAATTTTTCTGACAATATTTATTCTGATTTAGAATTTTAAATTTAATTTTTTTTACCATTGGTCTCTTCTACTAGTAGTGTAATTTCAATTATATTGAGTAGTACTATTTGGTAGATCGTTGTATAGTTTGTTGTGATTTTTCTGACAATATTTATCCTGGTTTAGAATTTTAAAATTAATTTTTTTTTACCAATGGTCTCTTCTACTAATAGTGTAATTTCAATTCTATTGAGTAGTACTATTTGGTAGATCGTTGTTTAGTTTCTTGTGATTTTTCTGACAATATTTATTATGATTAAGAAATTTAATATTATTTTTTTTTATCAATGATCTTTTCTACTCTGTGTGTGCCATGCGAAGATGTTAGACTATTTACCATGTCACTAAAGTCCGTTGTTGTAAAATCGGACCCGGTTTGACTAGTGGTTCGTCTACGAATCAGAAGTTGTCGATTATAACGTGAGAAATGAATACGAAGAACACAAAATAAGAGAGAAGAGCAAATTGTAGATGATTTATAACAGGAGAAGATGAGAAATGGGAATAAAAAATGGAGTGAAAAAATAAAAGAGAAGACTACATCTATGGATATGAAGTAGAACATTTGTATGCAAAACTAAAAGGTCTAGGTGTAGTACTGTTGATTTTCTTGTACTTTACAGTTTCATTGTAAAATCACATGAATTAAGTTTGTAGTGTTCTGCAATAATGTTACGATAATAAGCAAATAAAGTAAAAAAGAAAAACCCCTATAGGAAATAAGCAATAAAGTTTGGTATAAATTGTTTGAAGTTTGCATAAACAACACAAAAGGTTGCATCCTGTGTTTTGTTTAATACATTCCGTCATATGTGTTTGAACTCTGATAGTCTCAACTTACATGACATACAAAAGTGAAACAATAATGAAAAAACTTTTATACCAACACGAAACAATGATGAATTATTTTCCACATACTCTCTGAGTTAACGACATTCAAACAAAGATAGCGGAATATACTAAAATGAAAAACGGATAAATCAATTTGAAATTCAGTATAACAAACTTCCTCCCACTTTAACTTTTTTTCCCATGTTTCTATACGTTAATTTAAACACATCACACATGGCATGGCACCTTTGAAGTCAGGTCAAGACTATGGAAAAATGAAATTATAAAATTGTATCCTTAATAACTTTCACCTGGGTGAAGAAGAAAATCAAATAAGTTTAGATAGATCGTTTAAGTATTAAGAAAAATGATATTTACTTGTCTCATCATGCCATAGCAAGTAGTAAAACTTAAAGATCCTAATTCTTTCAACATGAAATTAGGTGTCGAGGGGAAAATGAAAATATAAAATTGTAATAATCCATGCTGCCTTCGTCTTGCTACATGTAATTTCTGCAACAGCTCAATTCAATGCCCACGTAAACAGGTAATGTCGCCAAATTTCTTTTCTTCCTTTTTTTTGTTTTTTGTTTTTAAATATGTTTGTTTGATCTATAAATATTTATTAAGCTTGTTATAATATACTCCCTCCGTCCCAGATAATTTGGGACACTTTGATCCGACACGGATTTTAAGAAATCTAATGGAACGTAAGTTGAAAAAGTTGGTGGGATGTGGATCCTACTTTTAAAGTATTAGTTTTATAATTATAATAAAATGTGAGTAAGAATGAGTTAGTGGAATACGGGGTCCACTACCAAAAATGATAAAAGTGAAATGGGACAAATTATGTGGGATAACCCGAAATGGAGTACTGAATCAAATTATCTGGGACGGAGGGAGCAGATCAAACCAATCGATTAAAGTACAATGGACCCAATCTTAGATAAAACAGGCCCAGTAACAAAACTAAATCCAAGACCATATTACTTTAATCAATTATTCAATATCACTTGGCCCAAACAGAGAGTAAGTATTTAACCCAACTTCTTTACAAAAGTTCTAACATTACAATGTGGCGTATTGAAAATCACTTAGAGTTTCAACAATATCACAATATTACAAAGATATGCCTAATTCCCACAACACGTGTGAAAATTGAGCATCATATAAAAATGATAAAAAAATCACAATCCAAAGACATGCCTAATTCCCACAATTTGAAACTCAAGTTTTGATGGAGCCAACCAAAGTTTGTGATTTTTAAAATAGCAAGTAAACCCGTATTAATAATAGTTTGAAAACGGATGAATTTGTACCACACAACACGAACTTGAAGATGATCATCTCCCAAACTATCAAAAACGGATGAATTTGTACCACACGACACGTACTTGAAGACGATCATCTCCCAAACTATGCCGATCCTTTCGAATCATACTGGCCGAGCTCAATAGAGCATTGTTCTGCCCATCCAATTTAATCAAATCGCGTGATGCAACTTGTCCAAATATTATTGTGTGAAATAGGTCAAGTCCATCAAACATTTTAAATATTTCAATTCAAGCTACTATTACAAAATGGATGCTGTGTTTTGTAAAGATATCAATATTCACTTGAAATCAAATCATCCAATGCTTCAATTCATTCGATATGTACTCCATATTTTGTTACAAAATTCCTAAAATATTCTCTTATTGCTTCAATTTCGGCAACCACTCAACCATGTTGCGCAATCATTCTATCTCACCAATGATATTCTCTTATCTGATGTGAGGAAATTTCGTTCACCAGTTTAAATATTAAATCAATAACAAATATCTCATATATCTTATGACCATTCAACCATGTTGTAATGTAACTCACCTTAAATAATACTCTCTCCGTTCCGCTTTAGCAGTTCCATTGGCTTTTCTGTCATGTTTTTGTAAAAATGATGAAAAATAGTTAAAGATGAGAAATGGTAAATTAAGAAAAAAAATAATATAGAGAATAGTCTTATCTACATTCTTGTCTCTCTTGCTTTACCATTTCTCCACTTTAATTATTTTTTACTCCCTCCGCCCCGCTTTTGGAGTCCGGTCGATCAATTTTGGGCGTCCCGCTTTAGGAGTCCCGGTTGAGATAAATTAATAAAAAATGTCTACAAAGTGTTAAAAGTATTAAAAGTGGGTCCCAACATCCACTACAACTAGTAAAAAATTGTTAAAAGTGGGTTCCAACATCCACTACAACATTTATTTATTGGACACTCAATTAAAAGTGGGTCCCAACATCCACTACAATATTTATTTATACACATTCAAACACTTTTTTCTTAAAACATGTGCCCGATTCAACCAGGACTCCTAAAGCGGGATGGAGGGAGTATCATTTTTACAAAAAGAGAGCAGAAAAGTCAATGGGGCTGCTAAAGCGGGACAGAGGGAGTAGTAGTAATTTATATTGTAAGTGCCCCTTTAGTCAGTGACGGAACCAGAAAATCAAATAAGCCGGGGCTGAATTTTTTTTTTAAATAATAATATTATTAAATTTTACATGTATTGTCTTTACAACTTTTACAACATACTACTACTGTTTTCGACAAGTCGCCATATATTGAAACAGCAGAAGAATAGTCTCATTTCTAATTTTTCATGAAAATATTTCTCTCAATGTGTACAACTATGAGAACAACTAAAATATCATTCATCTATTCGTATTTCATTCTATCACATATATGTCTTAATAAGTAGAATTGCTACTATTATTTGAAGCACTTGCAGCTAATCATTCCTAAGTTTTTTTGGAAAAATACGGATGCATAGCTATAATGTACTACTAAATTTACTAACTACAGCTTGCACAATAAAAATAATTTTATACTAATTCTAGTTTCACCAAACTACCAAGTGGGCCAAATCCAATTACCAAATAAATTAAGACGAATTGAGGAAAACAAAATTAAGGAACATGAGATGAACTACTGCCATTAATAAGATAATTTTATGTGATAAAATTAATTTTATAATTTTACAAAATAGTCAACATTTACATACCTTAATCGGCAACGGAGCACAGCTTTAAAACTCCGGCAGCAGGCAAGCGTGCTCTCCTGACCAGGCATGAACTTGTGAGGAGCAATTTTGTAACTCCAGCCGTGATTAATGATTTGGCAATTGGGCTAATTATATAAGAGCATCATTAGTTAATTATGTCAAAAAGCCCAAATTAAAAAGTAGCCCAATAAATAGCCCAAAATTAAGAAGCCCTAGTCTTTGTCTTCTTCTTAATTCAAATTTCAATTCCAGAACATGTGGAGTTGGAGACTTGGAGTGCAGGGCTCGCTCTGGGGCGGAGTCTGGTGCCAGCGTCAGTGCCATTAGTTATATACTAGTGGCATGCTCGTGCGATACACACGGCTCATTTTATTTTCTTCATAGGATTTAGTACTGTAAAATAATTTTATGAAATGACAAATAAAATAATACTTACATAATATTCTACGTACATGTTGAGATTTATGGCCTGAAAATGGATCGAACTAGCGATCTCTTTGGGATAAGTCGCGCTTTTTAGCTCCAACGGCTATAATGGAGTTAGTTGATCTAACTGACTTGATCGACGGCCGAGATAAAAGGGATTTGTCAAGATCGATCTGAGCCATAGATCTCGAGATTGAACTAATCCGATTAAAGGCCAAAATATAAAAACAAATTGATGAAATCAAACATGTCCTTACAAGATTAAATTGATCTAGAGTAAAGGCCAAAATTGGTCCTGAACATATGGTCATTTTACCTTTTTGGTCCTAAACAATATCTTTTGGATTTTTTGGTCCTGCACATATGGAAATTTGATCATTTTGGTCCTCCGTCAACATTTCCGTTAAAAACTAACGGTCAATGGGTTTAACCCCGAGTTTGACCAGTTAAAGCTGTAATTTTGATTACTTACTCCATAATTATATTGTTGATTATTTTAATAAATTACTATCATTTAAATATGGTAATTTAATAATTTAATAAACCCACGCGCCTCCTTCGCTGTTGTGCCGACGATTGAGTTCCAGCCGCACCACCGCCACCACTCGCCCCTCTCCGCAGCGGCTCCAACCCTAACAATTCCCCGTCTCCGCCGCCGATCTCCTCCTACTACCCCTCCGCACCCTCAGCCACGACCTCTCCGCGCCGCCCTCCGACGTCAGCCACCACACCCCAATCTCCTCCTCCTCCTTCTACAGCGCCCCCACCCACTGGCGGAGCCAGGTGAGAGCAAGGGGGTACGACTGTAGCCCCAAATTTTTCTGCTATTAGGTTATTATTGAGAAGTAAATTTAACAAATCACATTGTTTGTCTAGCGGTAGATGAGCGGCTTCTAAAAGTGTGGACCCGAGATCGATTCCTCTCCACGTAGCTTTTAAATGTTACTTTCTTTTTTGAGTAAAGTCCAAAATTGGTCCTAAACATATGGTCATTTTATCTTTTTGGTCTTAAACATTATCTTTTGGATTTTTTGGTCCTGCACATATGGAAATTTGATTATTTTGGTCCTCTGTCAATAGTTCCGTTAAAAACTAACGGTCAACGGTGATTTTGACCAAATTAAACTCTTAATTCTGATTTTTAAGTAACTAATTATTCTCCTAATTAATCTCCAAATTATATGGAGTTGGATACAATAATGACAACAGAAAATCCAATATGAATTAGTTCATCATAAATCCAATAATTCATGAATCGCAATTAGCTTCACAAATTAAGAAGAATTAGTTCGTCATAGCCATAATCTAGAATGCCACATCAGCTTCCCCCAATTTAAAAAAATTAAGATGAGTAAACCCTGGGGGGAGGAAGACGATTCAGGCTCGGCGAGAAATTCGACTGCAGATTTGGCCATAATGGTGGCGAATTCGTGCAAGCTGAGGATGTCGTCTGTCCGACGAGCTCAGCGGCGGTGATGTAACCGCTGCCGTCGTGGTCGAAGGAGCGGAAGAGCTCGATGAGCTGGTCCTGGTTGAGAAGCACCTCCTCGTTGATGTCGGGGAGGATTGCGCCGACGAGCTCGTCGAATTCGATGGAGTCGTTGTGGTTGGCGTCCATGTTGGCGAGGAGAGAGTGGATCTGGTCGCCGGAGGGCTTGAGGCCGAGCGAGCGGAGGAGGGCGGCCATCTCCAGCTGCGTGAGGCTGCCGTCGTGGTCTATGTCGAACCGGGCGAAGATGTCCCTCAGCTGGTTTAGCTGATTGGATTCCATCTTAGCCATTGTCAGGCTGCGGATTTCTGCCATATACCATTGTCGAATTGGAAGAAGACCTAACTTCTGCGTGCAGCCTGCTTTGGTTTAGGAGATTAATTAGTGACTTAAAAATCAGAATTAAGAGTTTAATTTGGTCAAAATAGCCATTGACCGTTAGTTTTTAACGGAATTATTGACGGAGGACCAAAATGATCAAATTTTCATATGTGCAGGACCAAAAAATCCAAAAGATAAAGTTTAGGACCAAAAAGGTAAAATTGTCATATGTTTAGGACCAATTTTGGCCTTCAGTCTTCTTTTTTATTATTCTATTTTATATTTACGTTTGATTACTCCTCTCCGCATCCTTTCTTTGGGGTAGCTTTTAAATGTTACTACTTTATTTTTTATTATTCCCTCCATCCCGGATAATTCGGGTCACTTTGACCGGGCACGGGTTTTAAGAATTGTAATGAAAAGTGAGTTGAAAAAGTTAGTAGAATGTGGGTCCTACCTTTATATATTAGTTTTATAATAAAATGTGAGTAGGAATGAGTTAGTGGAATATGGGGTCCACTACCAAAAATGGTAAAAGTGAAGTGGGACAAATTATGTGGGACGGACCGAAATGGAAAACTGGGATGAATTATCTGGGACAGAGGGAGTATTTGTTTACCGATCTTATGTAGGTGTAGTTTCTTAATTTCATTATTTTATTTTATGCTTGATTTTAGGTAGCTTTTAAATGTTACTATTTCTTTTTATCATTCTATTTTATATTTTAGATATTAGGGTAGTTTTTTAATGTTATTATTCTATTTTATGTAAATTTTAGGTGGCTTTTAAATGTTACTATTTCTTTTTTATTATTCTATTTTAGATATTAGGTGGTTGCAATTTACTTTAATAAACGTTTTAATACTTGAAATGAATTCAAAATATTCAATTTTCTGTTCCATTTTTATACCAAATAGTTTAAATTTTTTATGATTATGTGACTTTAAACTTGAACATTAATTTTTTAGATATATTATTTTTAATATTATTTAATTCTTAATACAGTATGTATATATTTTGTTATAAAATTCGCACCCCGTATTTTAAAAGTCTGGATCCGCCACTGCCCCCACCAGCCCCACTGCTGCCATCCCCTTCCTTTGGGAATCCACCCCCGGCACCCCCAAATCCAACTACGGCGACGCCGATCAAGACCTCGACAACGCCAACTTCGCCTTCGACTTCAGTGGCCACCTCTCCTCTGCCCCCTCCCCGCCGATGAGCTCTTCCACGCCGGCAAAATCAAGCCCCTCAAACCCCCTCCCCGCCACCTCAACTCCCCCACCAAATCCTACCCCAAATCCCCACGCTCGCCGCGGAAGAACATATTCACCCCCCGCCACAAATCCAGAGACGACGTGGACCCCTTAGCCACTGCAATCGATCACACCACCAAACAAACCACCGCCGCCGACAGAAGAGGGAGTAA
The DNA here is from genome assembly GCF_023119035.1 of Salvia hispanica. Classification (NCBI taxonomy): domain Eukaryota; kingdom Viridiplantae; phylum Streptophyta; class Magnoliopsida; order Lamiales; family Lamiaceae; genus Salvia; species Salvia hispanica. The sequence continues at coordinate 49,386,225 of NC_062965.1, read as the reverse complement.
GTAATTTATTAAAAGTTTAATTTAGTCAAAATCGGGATTAAACTGTTGACCGTTAGTTTTAACGGAAATATTGACGGGAGGATCAATTGTGATCCGATTTGAAATATGTAGGACCAAACTGATCAAATTCCATATGTGCAGGACTAAAAAATTCAAAAGATAATGTTTAAAACCAAAAAGGTAAAATGATCATATGTTCAGGACCAATTTTGGTCTTTACTCTTTGATCTAATATTAATGGCATACGTTAATAACGGTAAACTGGAACCGTCAACTTTCTATGGAGTCTTATTCATTCATTTTAAAATAGAAGATTTTTAGATTACTTTTTCTTTAAATAAATATTATTATTTTATTTTCTGAAATTTTTCCCGGTCATCTTGATATAGAAATATAGTTATATGCTTTTAATGACTTCCGTTTACAAAAAAAAATTCTCTTTTCTTTTACTCCCTCAATCCCATAAAATTGTGCGCACTTTCTATATTCGTTTGTCTCATAAATATATATGCATTATGGAAAGTTATATCAATTTAATAATGTAAGTCCCACTATACACTAACACTACTTTAACTATCATTATCCTCCCCTCTCTTACTTTACCATACCATTCTCATCCTCTTTCTTATTTTACCAATTTTATTTTAATTTTCGTGCTATATCAATTTTTCATATTTTTATAAGATGGAGGGAGTACTGGGATAAAAAGCCCAAACACACGTTTCAAACATTTCAATCCAAGCTATTACAATGTCACCTCTTGTTGATTATTACAAACATTTCAATCAAGCTATTACAATGTCACCTCTTGGTGATTATTACAACTATTATTACTGTTACATCCATTATAAAATTAATAATCGATTGGGATGATATAATTATTAACCAAAGTAGCAATGTTCCCATAAAGTTTTAGCCCTATAAACTAGGTCTTTGAAGGGCAAGTCGCAAACGTGAAGATTTGCGTATTCCTTAGTGATTACATTAATGAAGCATTCATCAAATTGAATTCTATCACGAATGTAGATGCAACAAGGATTAGATAAGATTACTGGTTCAGTTACATCTTTACATAAATTATTCTGATATTCAATCTTACATTCTGGCGGCGTAGGATCTAGACATTGTGCTGTTGCAAATTGGGTATCCATCACAACAAAAATTCCAATTACTATCAACAAAGTTGCAGCCCGAATTATTGTCATAGATTTGGTTGACATATTTGTTTTGAATATTTCTAGCTGTATTTACATTCTTATATAGTAGTTTAATGGAAGTTAGGATAATTTATTGCAACATTATTTAATTCATGAAACCAACACTTTATTGTAGCGTAAGTTATTTATTTTGTATCGGTAATTAATACGGTGGGTTCAATCGTAGGGATTAATCGCAATTGAAACTGTTGAAAAATATAATGCGAAAATTAAAATACTAATAAAAAAATAATAGTAGACTGGAAGAACTAAAGACTATAATTAATTATACTGGGTTATGACTTATGATTCATCATGACCCCTTTCATATAGGGAAGACAAAATCATATTCCTAATCTTACATATATATATACATACCTAATCTTATTAGGTATTTATACAAGATAAGTTAGTACTATAATTAATCTAAATAAATATATTCATGTCTTTCTTCTTAATTGAACATATCTTCTAACATTCTCCATCAACTTAAGTATCGAATTTCAATACATAACTTGCATGATCTTTAATCTGATAAATAGCTTATACTCTTACTCGAGAGTTCTTTAATTTTCTTGATAGATTATGCTCATATCATAGTCTATGATATGATATGATTCATAGAGCATTTTTAGTTCGATCATTGATAGTTTATTAGAATACATATAAATAAATTTAAATAAGAAATCAATAAAAAAAAAGAAGATGAATCTTTATATTTATGAGAATAGATGGTGGCTGTGAGTGTTATTTCTAAAATTCTAAAGAAAGGTAAACGATGTTGTCGGATCAATAAATAAAGAAGGGATGGAATAATTTTATTAACATACTGCTGACAACCTTGATAGTGTTGATGAAATGAATACATCATTTATAAAACAACATTCCAAATATCATCACACTATTCTCTAGTCATTGCACGTGATATGCATCTACTAGCAACTAATAGGACTTGAATGTTCACTGTCTATAATTTGAACACTACTTCTTTCAAAATACCAGTCTCCAATGGCCTGCTGAATTGTCTGTACATCACCAACATAAAAAGCATGAATATATCTTAAGCATAAGATAATTTTAAATTTTATACAAATTAATACAAAAGTAGACGTTTAAACAATTTTGAGTATTTATTTTACGCCAGGCCGGAGATATGTCTAATTTAATTTTAGAGAAAACTTATACTATATGTAGTAGACATATATTTTCTGGATAATGCAAGCATTCAACTTCTCTACTCACTATTATACTCCTACAACACTCTTTTGAGATCATACTTTACCTTATTTTGAAACGTGGGTGGTCCTTGCCATGACCCTGGAGTATAAATAACATCATGAACATAGCATGAAGTAATGAACAATCCTCGTGATGGATTATCATCGAGACCCTCCAATGTATTTAGAAATGTGGTCCGGAAATCTAAAAAAAAGAATCGATTACTATGAAAGATAAAATTAAATAAAAAAAACTATATATATTAAATAATTGAAACAATACAGTATAGTAAAAGTTGAAATAATAGTATAGTAATTAATTTGGATTACCCCTTATGATTTGTAATTGGTTGGTTGTGCAGTTCTGTTCAAAATTTAGAGTGCAATTTTTCCATCCTTCCTCGTCTGGCTGATTTGGATGTATGAAATTGACTAGCTGAAAACGTTTAAACCATGCATAAAAAATATCAATATATTTATAAACAGTACTTAATATCTGTTACTCAATCTTAAAACAGAATCACATAAACATCATAGTTTAATTGCATATTTTGGTTTAAAAATTCCAATGGGGTATCAAATTGAGAAAAAGAAGAACACCAATAAAGTGCAGATAAGCGGAAACCGAACAAATAATATATTTAAAATGAGTAGTATATCATATTCTTTTTATTTTTATTTTCTAATAACACATTTCTATAATGTTATAAATGATTGTAAAATAACTTACTTGATATGTATCAAAGTCAGAATTTACTACGAACAATGGTGTCTGGATGTCGCCGACCACATTTTCTGGATAAAAGCACTAAGATTGGTTTTTTACACCCAAGGATTAGTCATGTTTCAAATGTTATGATGAGAGAAAAATAAATTCTATATATATAGTAATGTAATTGGGTAATATATATAGCACTTACCAATCCTGCACCTAGTCTCTGTGTGCAAGACTTTGGTAAATAGTCAGCTAATTCCTGAAAAACAATGTTCATAAAATCAGTTAATATAGATGAAACTCGAAAACAATATTCATACTGATAATTAGCATTTATATATTAGAGACATACAAGCATTATATAATTATGATATAAAATATGGAGTAGTAATTTTTACATGAAAGGCTACAATGGGGGCAAAATAGTTTGTGGCCAGGGTTCCCGGGAGATCTTTCCTATAATGACAAAACATAAAATGTTAAACAAATGTATTCATTGAATCTTACGCTCGTATGAAGAAGCCGGAGTCTGCGTAGCATTTGACTCGGCAAGCACTGGGGAGAAAAGACTGGAAACGGTCACAGTTCAACATTGTTGCCATCCCACCAGCCGAGTCTCCGGCGAGTAAAGCCTGTCATGAACAATCTTTTAAAATGTAGATAAAATCACAATAAATTTTGAGTAATAACTAATTTTATTAAAAATCATACGTTAGCAGCATTTGCCATTCCTTTGGTAGTAGCCATGAGTTCTTCAATTACAGAGGTGAAGATTCTCCTACCTCTGAAGTAGAGTTTCGTTTCCTAAACATAAAATTTTTTTGATTATAAATCTAACTATCTAATGAAAATAAAAGGTTTAATAAAAATAAAAATTAGACATTCGTTAATATTGGTAATTAAACTGGAACCGTCAACTTTCTATGGAGTCTTATTCGTACATTTTAAATAGGAGATTTTAGATTACTTTTTCTTTAAATAAATATTTATTATTTTATTTTACGAAAATTTCCCAGGTCATCTTGAATTATTGATGTAGAAATATAGTTATATGCTTTTTATGACTTCCGTTTACAAAAAAAATAACTCCTATTTTCTTTTACTTTCTCCGTCTCATAAAAATATGCACACTTTCCATTTTCGTCCATCCTATAAATATATATGCATTCCATTTTTAGAAAGTTCAGTAGATCTCACTATACACAACACTACTTTAACTAGCATTCTCCTCTTCTCTCTTACTCTATCATACCATTCTCATCATCTCTCTTACTTTATCATACCATTCTCATCATCTCTCTTACTTTATCAATTTTATCTTAATTCATGTGTCATATTCATTGTCCATATTTTTATAGGACGGAGAGAATACTTTTTACTGAATAAAAAAGCCCAAATCTATTTCTCTTATTTTAAGCCCAACACACATTTCAAACATTTCAATCCAAGCTATTACATTGTCACCAATTGGTGATTATTACAACTATTATTACTGTTACATATATAATACTTCATCTGTCCCATTAAAAATGAAACGTTTTTCTCTTTGGGTTGTCCCAATAAAAATGAAATGTTTCCTAAACTGGAAACAACATTATCTCTACTTTTTCTTCTCTCTAACTTTACTCTCTCTTCATTAGCTCACAAAACAACACTGCATAAAATCCCGTGCCGAAAACCAAATATTGCATATTTATTGAAACGGAGGGAGTAAAATTTTAATCGATTGGGATGGTATAATTATTTACCAAAGTAGCAATACTCCCTCATCCTATTAGCCCTATCAACTAGGTATGTGTAGGGCAAGTTGCAAAGGTGAAGATTTGCGAATTCCTTAGTGATTACATCAAGGAAGCATTCATCAAAAGAAATCTTATCATTAATGTAGATGCAACAAGGAATAGATAAGACTACTGGGTCAAGTACATGTTTACATAAATTATTCTGAAATTCAATTTTACATTCTGGCGTAGGATCTACATTACACTGTGTTGTTGCAAATTGGGTATCCATCACAACAAAAACTGCACTTACTACCAACAAAGTTGCAGTCCGAATTATCGTCATAGATTTGCTTGACATATTTGTTTTCAATATTTCTAGCTATATTACATTCTTATGTACTAGTTGTTTGATGCAAGTTAGGATAATTTATTGCGACACTATTTAATTCATGAAACTAACACTTTATTGTAGCGTAAGTTATTTTTTTTGTCTCGGTAATTAATATGGCGGGTTCAATCCTAGGGATTAATCATTCGAAACTTTTGGAAAATATTATGCGAAAAATAAAATACTAATGCAAAAAATAAAAGACCGAAAGAACTAAAAACTATAATTTATTATGTTGGGTCATGATTCGTCGTGACCCCTTAATATAGGGAAGATATAAATATTCCTAATCTTACTTATAATCCTAACTTATTAGGTATTTATACAAGATATGGATTTCTATAAGTTAGTATTGTAAGTAATCTAAATAAATCTATTCATGTCTTTCTTCTTATTTGAACAATTCTTCTAACACTATAAATAAATCTATGCATGGCTTTCTTCTTATTTGAACACATCTTCTAACACTCCCATCAACGTAAGTATCGATGCATAACTTGCATGATCTTTAATTTAATAAATAGCTAATACTCATACTTAAGAGTCCTTTAATTTATTTATTTTTGATAGACTATATTCGTATGAGTGAACTACATAAATAGTACATGATCTTTCACTTTCGCACATAAATGGTACCTGATCTTTATTTTATATCGTTTTTGGTACCCCATGACAAAAATAACCCTAGGTACCAAACATGTGATTTTTTTGTTATGGAGGATATTTTTGGAATTTCAATTAAACAGAACCAACTATGTGATTTTTTTCTTCCTTTCTTATTTCTTTTTTTCTTCTTTAGTTTATACTTCTTTTTCTTTTTTTTTCATATTCTTCTTTCTTTTTAGTATTTTGTCTTCCTTTCTTCTTTATTTTTTTTCTTAGTTTATGTTTCCTCTTTTTTCTTTTCTCTTCTTTTTCTTCTTTGTTTTTAGTGTTTTATACATTCATCTAATTGCATTCATAATATAAATCAATAACAAAACACCTAATTAAATTAATTATTTAAAATAATTAAATCAATTGAATATTTTTAATTAAATTATTTATACTCATTTTAGGGTTGAAACACCTAACTAAAAAATGCTCAAATCTTTATCATTATGAATACAATTCATAATTTTAAATTTTGATTAAGACTACGTTGATTAGTTATTAATTTAATATAAAATAATAATAATTATTTATTAATTACTACTAGTAGTTATTACTATTATAACAATAATATTATTATAATATTTAAACATAATTATAACTATAATTATGATAAAAATATTTGAATGATATTTGAAAATAAATTAATTATTAATTTATAACATGAAAATAATAATATTAATATTGATTAATAATAATAGAATAAAGAGTGTGGAGAACGAGAGAAGGTATTATAATATCACTTTGAGTGAACTATGTAAATGGTACCTGATCTTTCACTTTCGCACTTAAATGGTACCTGATCTTTATCTTTTTTGGTACCCAGTGACAAAAATAACCTTATGTACCAAATATGTGATTTTTTTTTCATGGAGGATATTTTTGGAAATTTCTATTAAAGAGTACCAAATATGTGATTATTTTTCTTCCTTTCTTATTTCTCTTTTTCGGCTTTAGTTTCTTCTTCTTTCTTTTTTCTTCATTCTTTTTAGTATTTTATCTTCCTTTCTTTTATCTTTTTTCTCCTTAGTTTATGTTTCTTCTTCCTTCTTTTTTCTTCTTTCTTTTTAGTGTTATATACATGCATCTAATTGCATTCATAATATAAATAAAAAACATACCTAATTAAATTAATTATTTAAATAATTAAATCAATTGAATATTTTTTATCAAATTATTTTATACTCGTTTTAAGGTTGAAACACCTAACTAAAAATATTTAATATCATTATGAATACAATTCACAATGTTAAATTTTTATTAAGGCTATATTGATTAGTTACTAATTTAATATAAACTAATAATAATAATAATTATTACTCCCTCCGTCCCATAAAAGTTGAGTCGTATTCCTTTTTAGTCCGTCCTAACAAAGTTGAGTCATTTCCTTTTTTAACTAAAGACAAAACATCTAATCGCTCTTACTTTATTCCATCATTTACTTTACTCTCTCTTATTTTTCCTACTTTTTTCATCTCTCCTATTTATTTAACATAAATTCTTAATCTCCGTGCCCAAAAGTTTTGTCTCAACTTTTATGGGACGGAGGGAGTACATAATATTATGTGATTCATAAATTTATATAATTATACTATAATTATTTATTAATTACTATAAGTTTTTAGTATTATAAAAATAATAATCTATATTGATTAGTTACTAATTTAATATAAAATAATCATTATAATGATTACGATTATGTGATTCATAATTTATATAATTATACTATAATTATTTATTAATTACTATCAATTTTTAGTATTATAACAATAATAATTAAATATAATTATAACTATAATTATATTTAAGTATATATGAATGATATTAAAAATGAATTAATTATTAATTTATCACATCAAAATAATAATATTAATATTTATTAATAATAATAGTATAATGAATTAGGAGAATGTGAGAAGATATTATAATATCAATTTTGGTACAAATTTTATGTATGCCCAAAATATCCTCTATGACATAAATGGGAAAATATATTTGTTTAAAGGGCATTTTGGGAAGAAAATTGCATCAGGTACCAAAAATGTTATTTATAGGTATCAAAAACGATATAAAATAAAGATCAGATACCATTTACGTGCGAAAGTGAAAGATTAGGTACCATTTATGTAGTTCACTCTATCACTTTTGGTATTAGTTTTGTCAATGCCAAAATACCCTTTATGACACAAATGGAAAAATGAATTTTTTTAGAGGGTATTTTGGGGTGAAAATTGCATCAGGTACAAAAAATGTGATTAATAGGTACTAAAAAGATATAAAATAAAGATCAGGCACCGCTTATGTAGTTCACTCTATTCGTATTATAGAGCATTTTCAATTCATCATTGATAGTTTATTTAGATACATACAAATAAATGTAAATAACAAATCAATAAAAAAAGATGGTTTCTTTTACATTTAAGAGAAAGTGATTATTTTTTATGGATGGACAAAGTATAAGTACTAATCGGAAGAAAAACAATCAATTATCAACTCCATCATCGAATCCCGGAGAAAAATAATATGCTCCCGGGCTTCCATCTAAGCAAACTAGTGAGAAAAAAAAATTGTTTGAAAAATTAATGAGTTAAAATGTTGATAATTAATGGAAAATTATAATTATTACGAGCTTCCTTTGCTGCAACCTTACCTTGATTTGATTGTGGTATTCATTCTTCATGAAAAAAAATAAAAGAAAAAATAAAGGTTGCATTAATTTCTCTTGATCATCTTTAATTAATGAGAAATAGCTACAAAATCTTTGATTGAAGATTCTCAGTCACCAAATCTATGCTACACTCTAATCCAAATTTTGGACCACACGGCAGATCACCAAGATCCAACAGTCCATGACTATTTTATTGCTCTTATTATCCAATAATTTAAAGTTTCACTTTTACCACTGCAGACCATATTAATTCCGTTTCTAAAATTACAATTAAAATTTAATTTTATCCAAAAAATAAAGGGTGAGGAAAGAGGGAAATTACAGCCATTTTACACGATTTAAATGGTTAAAATAATAAATTAGGACAAAAAAATTACTTTGCTTCTTTTTAAAATTGTCCACTTTAAAATTTGGATTAGGACTAAATTTTTACTAATCCAAACCGATTTAAAAATGCTCCATAAATTTTTTTAAAAATTGAATCCAAACCTAACAAATCATCTAAAAAAGTATTATTGTGGTAAACTCGTATTCAAAATTTTCAACCGTTTAGATTCATTGAAGCTCAAATGGACACTAAAAAGTTTCTTTAAACACTATATTGAAAAAAAAAATACATTGATTAAGAATGACTTTATAATTGAATTTTAACTTTTATAAAATGGGGAAAACACACATTTCTATCACAGTTCCATTTTTCTCTCTCTATACAGATATGCAAATTTTTACTATCACCTTGCCTCATTAATTGGTTGGAGAATTATAACATATCAGTATATATGAAGAATCCAATCACATAAACCAATCAAACCAAGTTTAATAAAAGTGAAAATTATTGGGTATGTAAGTTTGGTAAATGTTGAAAATTAAAATAACATAACACCATGTAATGTTTGGTAAATGTATATCATGATTGGTAAATGTTAAAAAATTAAAATACATAGCATGTATGTATGTTGGGAAGCAAGTTAATCCAATCCAATCCAAGGGATCCACCAAATAATTCATTATCACTCTCCTAATAGTAAAGCCTCTCCTCAATTGTCATCATTCTCCAATGAGTAAAGCCTCTCATCAGGGAAAAATGTACAATGAACATAGTTCAATCACATTTTATTGGTTATTTAATTAAATGAGAAGTATTTCAAAAATAAAAAAATTGGCAACACAATTATTAGAGTAATTTATGTATCGATTCCCATTTTACTTATTGGAACATATTAACAATTGAATAGTAATAGTATAACATATAGAGAATAGGTGTCAAGACGCCTATGTAACAAAAATGAAGGACATGCAAATTAGTAAAAGCAGATATATTAAATTAACAGTAGTAATTAGTGTACATAATCTGAAGAATGCAATGCAAATTATGCTATATTGCCAGTTGAATTAAAATATAATTATGAAAATAATTGACATGTTTCCTAAGAGAACATATTGGTCCAAGAACAAAACACACATAATTCCGTTGACATGAAATTTTGAATACAGAGGCAAGATTGCATAAGGAAATTGTTAAATTTTCTAAATTCTGTCCCACATAGGGACATTGACTTGGTGAAGATCTCATCTAATCTATATAAGTGTGGATAACCCTCCCTCTTATAAGGCCTTTTAAGAGGTGAGTGACCCATTTCTAATATGATATCAGAGTAAGCTCGAGTCGATGATGGTTTCTCTTTATCTCTTATCTACCTCACGAGTGGAAGACCGATGTCCTTTCCGGCCCACATCGATGATGGTTCTCTTATCTCTTGCATTGCCTACCCACATGATGGAATAGGTGTCCTTTCGTTGGAATCCTTATAAAATAATCTTTAATTTGATATATTTTTTGCGAAAAAATAATTTAAATCGAGAGAGTTACGTAAATTTAAAGTTTTAAGATGATTTTAATGAGAGAGTTGACATTAATATCCTCAAATTTTATTTATTAATTTTCTTAATTAAAAATATAGTCCATGTGACATTATTTCAACCACTAGATCTTCTAATCTAATGACTAAGATTTGGTCTTAATTTGAGATCTCTAATTAGATAGCAATTGATCACTCACCCCCTATCGGAATATGATTATATGAAGTAATTTGAATTTCAGTTTACTAGAGTATATCTATGAATCATTTTGAAATATTTACATATATTGATTCGTGGGAATATTTTGCCAATCTACGCATACATACATAAAAAAAAATTCAGAAAGTGCATTTAATTCTTACTATAATAAGAAACTATCTATTTGATCCATATACCTAGGTCACCAAACTGGGTGTCACTCTCTAGTGTAATTTCAATTCTATTGGAGTAGGTATAGTTTCTTCTTTCCTGTGATTTTTCTGGCAACATTTAATTTATCATGATTTAAAAATTTAAAATTAATTTTTTTTACCAATCATCTTTTCTACTTATAGTGTAATTTCAACTTTATTGGAGTAGTATTTGGTAGATCATTGTATAGCTTTTTGAAATTTTTCTGACAATATTTATCATGAATTAGTAATTTAATATTCCCTCCGTCCCAATCAATATGAAACGTTTGCTTTTCGGCACATGATTTTATGTAGTGTTGTTTTGTGAGTTAAAGAAGAGAGAGTAAAGTAAGAGAGAGGGAAAAGTAGAGATAAAGTTATTTCTATTTTAAGAAACGTTTCATTTTTAATGGGGCAACCCAAAAAGGAAAACGTTTCATTTCTAGTGGGACAGAGGGGGTATTATATTTTTTTTAACCAATGGTCTTTTCTACTCTGTGTGCCATTTTGTAGACGTTAGACTATTTACCATGTCATTAAAGTCCATTGTTGTAAAATCGGACACGGTTTGACCAGTACTGTGGTTCGTCTATGAATCAAAAGTTGTCGATTATAACATGAGAAATGAATACGAAGAACATAAAATAAGAGAGAAGAGCAGATTATAGATGATTTCTAACAGGAGAAGGTGAGAAATGGGAATAAAAAATGAAGTAAAAAAATAAAAGACAAGACTACATCTATCGATATGAAGTAGAACATTTGTATGCAAAAATAAAAAGTGATTGATTTTCTTCAACTTTACAGTTTCATTGTAAATTTACATGAATTAAGTTTGTAGTGTTATGATATAATGTTACGATATTAAGCAAATAAAGTGAAAGAGAAAAACCCTTATAGGAAATAAGCAATAAAGTTTGGTATAAAATGTTTGTAGTTTGCATAAACGATACAAACATCCGTGTTTTGTTTAATACATTTCGTCATATGTGTTTGAACGATGTTAGTCTTAACTTACATGACGTACAAAAGTGAAACAATAATGATAAAACTTTTATACCAACACGAAACAATAATGAAGTATTTTGAGCATAGACTCTGAGTTAATGACATTCAAACAAAGATAGCGGAATATACTAAAATGAAAAAGTGAAACAATAATGATAAAACTTTTATACCAACACGAAACAATGATGAAGTATTTTGAGCATAGACTCTGAGTTAATGACATTCAAACAAAGATAGCGGAATATACTAAAATGAAAACCCGATAAATCAATTTGGAATTCAATATACCAAACGTCCCACTTTAACATTTTCCCCATCTTTCTATACGTTAATTTAAACACTAGAGGACATATAATTTGATCCAATGCATTTTGCAATATTAAAAGTATCTTGTACAAATACATGACAGAATTAAACTATGAAAACATATTAACTACAAACTATGAAAATGCAGCTAAAGATCCATTTATTCTGGTGTGAACCAAAAAATTCCAACAATTACATAATTAACTCCACGAATTTTCAGATTCAATAATTTAATTTAAGTACTCCCTCCATCCCTAAAAATAGATAAAACGATATGATTTTTAATTCACGATTGGTAAAGTAAAAGAGAGATTGAAAGAAAAAGTGATCGGAATATTCTTAGTAGAGAATGAGGAGAAAATTTTCCTTAAAATAGAACTGGTCTATTTTAAGGACATCCCAAAATGACAAATGTGATTTATTTTTTAGGGTGCAAGGAATATTCATCGAATAATGAAGTAAATTAAGTTGAATAGTGTTCATTTTCGAGAAATTAAAACGGACATATTATAATTAGTTTATTAATTGAAAAATAGTGTAGTAATGAAAAAAGCATGAGAATTTACAGGCAAGTGAAGGCCGAAGGGAGAAAGGTGGAGTGCAGCAGTTTAGCTCTAGGGGTGGACTATATATTTATACACTTAATATCTTAATATGCATGAAAAATAGTAATAGAGGAAAAATACAAAGTAACTCCAACACCATTTAAATTTATTTCTACCGAATTCATTAATTTATTTCTATTATCATATTTCTATTTCTGATTTTCTAATTTTCTAATTTTACTCATACTTACTTTTTCAATCCTCAAAATCTGCATACACCAATCACACCATGTGCTGTAAAATTGAAAATAATTGTGTTTGCACATCTCATAAATATCATATCTTAATCAACTTCTGCAAAATGGGCAAACACATATTTCAATGAAAAATAAAGTTGGGCAATATACATTCTATACTTGGTTTATGTCAATCAGATTATTCTAACAAAGTATTTTTCTCACTCTTTCAATATTTGTGATTACAAACACACCATAAAATAGATTAACATCTATGTTGTGTTTTTAGTCAATTATAGTTGTAAAAGTATTTTTCTCACTTTCAATAATTGAGATTGGCGTCCTGCTTCTAATTCGTTAAATTTTAGGTTTTTATAAATTAAAAATAGTGAAATACTTAGTTTTTTATTTTAGTCTAAGATTGGTAAATATTGAAATTATATTTTTGTATATTCAGCCTCATGTCCTGTTCCATCTCCATAGATCTTCACTCATACCTAATACTGATATATAGACCTGACTTTACTAAAACTAGGATGGTCTTTATTTTCAAGTACATAAATGATGAATATTACATTTCACAAAACGAGCAAAAGAATTAAATGATTGCATCATAGATGAATTTATTAGTGTCCTCATAATAGAATAAAAATAAAGTATGTTAAACTCACTAATTTTTTAAAGCTACATTCGATAAAAGTGAATTTTTTCTAAACCTAACTTTTTAATAATAGCATCTTGGTATTAGTCTATTCTTTCAATCGACCAAATCAATGTGCTGAATCTATGGCAGAATCAAGTTTGGCGATTATTAAATTCAAATATATAGTACTCTTTTAAAACCAATAAGTTAACTAATAAAAATAAAATAAAAGTTGGTCGACCATGGCTAATTGGATATCGAGGTCTTTCCTCACTTCACTACAGCCTGCAAATAATGATGTGCAGACTTTTGTCTTAGTTTGATCAGCTATTTGACTTTTGTTTGTATATGGACATAAAATTGAAATTTTAATAGCAAATTAGTCATTACTAATTTTACGCCTTGTTACACTTGCATCTATTTAAAATCTTAAGTATTTTATTGCAATGAATTCTTCTCTATCTCCCAGCTCTCTTTCTCAATCACCGATCTTTTTTAAGAGAATTAATATTTTATTCGCATGACAAATTGAACTCACGAGACATTTTACTGAATAAATTGTGTTTCATTGTCAACGATTTCAACTAAGGAATCTAGGGTTTTCGAATATGACATTCTGTCGTTTTGGAATGGTGCGCTGGCGTAGCGGAGTTTGACGGTAGGGAAAGGTGTCGCTGCTGTTAAGAGCCATCAAGTGTGGACGAAATAAAAAATATTTGGGCTTTGTGGATTTCACTATATCCCATGCATGATGCATCCAATGTTACTAACATTTTTCATTTTATGTTGTAACTTTGAAATTAATTTTTTATTATAATTAAATTTGTATTTTAAATGTAATGAGAGATCACTTAATAAATAAACACTTAATTAATTTTAATATAATAATTATTAAATCCCAGTACTTAAAATAAAATAGTATAAGTAGTTTGGGACGAGTCGATTACTTATTAAATAAACACATAATGCTTTATTAAGAAGTGAATAGAAAAGTGATCAGTTAAGACATGTACGTGGTTTTTTAAATGGCATTATGACTATGAACACATTTTTAGTTAACCTTATGACTATTATGAACAAGCAAACATAATATGGTAAAATTTATAAATACATATTTTATTGCAATTTTAATGTTTTAAACAACGAAATTAAAAGGTATTTTTGAGGAACAATAAAAAATCAAATTGATCAAATCAAACCTTTCCCTACAAAATTAATTTCATCTAATATTAATGACATACGTTAATATCGGTAATTAAACTGGAACCGTCAACTTTCTATGTAGTCTTATTCGTACATTTTAAAAAGTAGAAGATTTTTAGATTACTTTTTCTTTAAATAAATATTTATTATTTTATTTTCCGACATTTTTCCTGGTCATCTTGATGTAGAAATATAGTTATATGCTTTTAGTGACTTCCGTTTACAAAAAAAAGTCCGTTTTCTTTTACTCCATCAGTCTCATAAAAATATGCGCACTTTCTATTTTCGTCTGTCCCATAAATATATGTGAATTCCAATTTTAGAAAATTATATCAATTTAATATTGTAGGTCTCACTATACACTAACACTATTTAACTTTCATTCTCCTCCCCTCTCTTACTTTACCATACCATTCTCCTTATCTCTCTTATTTTACTAATTTTATCTTAATTTCCGTGACATACCCATTTTCTATATTTTTATGAGACGAATAGAGTACTTTTTAATGGAATAAAAAAACTCAAACACACATTTCAATCCAAGCTATTATAATAAGGGACGGACCTATACGGGGGGCATTGGGTTCCTTGGAACCCCCACCCATTTTGCTATTAACTATATCATGTATAATTAGAAAATATGTTTCAAGTATTGAGTCAGCACAATTGTGCGTTCGAATCTCCTTGCTTGCATTTCTTGTTCAATTCTAATTATTGGCGTTTAATTGTTTTCTTTCTTTCTAATTGTGAGCAATTTTTTCACTAATTTTTTATTTCTTTCTTTTTAATTGTGAGCAATTTTTTCACCTAGACATCCAAAGCAAAAAATATGGGCTTGAAAGATCAAATAAAAATACTCACTCCATCCACGAAAAATAGTCTCATTTCAAAAATAGAAACTTTCTTTCATGCTTTATCCACTTTTTCACATTTTCTCTCTTATTTTTTTACTTTCCCTCTTCTACTTTATCTTTTTTTTTCTCATCTCTCTTACTTTCGTCCAAAGATGAGACAATTTTTTATGGACGGAGGGAATATAAAATGTATCGAAGAAGAGAAAATGTAGTAACTAATAAATACGAAGCAGCACATACGAGGAGAAAAATGCATCTCAAACTATTCATCTCTCTCGCAGCTTCGTAATATCTCGGGTTGTTTCTATAATCGTCGACACTAAAAAATATGCAACTATCGCTAATGTAATTTGGACCCCCAGTATAAAATTCATGCGTCCGCCACGTATTACAATGTGGTACGGACTAGGGCGGCTGGGGTCGAAACAGCCACCGAAGAAGGTACCGGAGCCTGGCCGGTGAAGCTCACCGGCGGTTACAGCATATTGAGAGAGATAGAGAGATAACAGAGAAGGATAGATTTCATTTCATTAAACATAAAATCTCAATTGTGATTACAGACCCTTTTTATTAGGATAAGCTGCCAGCTCAGCTAACTAATCAGCTAACTAATTGACAGCTCAATTAACCATTTAACCTATCTTCTTCTTCACTCCTTTTCACGTATCACAATGTCACCTCTGGGTGATTATTACAAACATTTCAATCCAAGCTATTACAATGTCACCTCTTGGTGATTGTTACAACTATTATTACTGTTACATCCATAATAAAATTAATAATCGATTGGGATGGTATAATTATTAACCAAAGTAGCAATAGTCCCATAAAGCTTTAGACCTATCAACTAGGTCTGTGAAGGGCAAGTCGCAAAGGTGAAGATTTGCGTATTCCTTAGTGATTACATTAAGGAAGCATTCATTAAAATTTCTATTTAGAATGTAGATGCAACAAGGATTAGATAAGACTACTGGGTCAAGTACATCTTTACATAAATTATTCTGAAATTCAATCTTACATTCTGGCGTAGGATCTAGACATTGTGCTGTTGCAAATTGGGTATCCATCACAACAAAAATTGCAATTACTACCAACAAAGTTGCAGCCCGAATTATTGCCATAGATTTGGTTGACATATTTGTTTTGAATATTTCTAGCTGTATTTACATTCTTATATAGTAGTTTGATGGAAGTTATGATAATTAATTGCAACATTATTTAATTCATGAAGCCAACACTTTATTGTAGCGTAAGTTATTTATTTTGTATCGGTAATTAATTCAGTGGGTTCAATCCTAGGGATTAATTGCATTCGAAACTGTTGGAAAATATAATGTGAAAATTAAAATACTAATGCAAACTGGAAGAACTAAAGACTATAATTTATTATACTGGGTTATGGCATGATTCATCATGACCCCTTTAATATAGGGAAGATATAATCATATTCCTAATCTTACATATATATACCTAATCTTATTAGGTATTTATACAAGATAAGTTAGTACTATAATTAATCTAAATAAATCTATTCATGTCTTTCTTCTTATTTGAACATATCTTATAACACTCTCCATCAACTTAAGTATTGGATTTCAATACATAACTTGCATGATCATTCATCCGATAAATAGCTTATACTCGTAGTCAAGAGTTCTTTAATTTTCTTGATAGATTATGCTCATATCATAGTCTATGATATGATGATATGATTCATAGAGCATTTTCTTGACAGATTATGCTCTATGATTCATAGAGCATTTTCAGTTCGATCATTGATGATAGTTTATTAGAATACATATAAATAAATTTAAATAAGAATTCAACAAAAATAAAAAAGAAGATGAATATTTATAGTATTTATGAGAATAGGCGGTGGCTGTGAGTGTTATTTCTAAAATAAAGAATAAGGTAAACGATGTTGTCGGATCAATAAATAAAGAAGGGATGGAATAACTTTAGTGACATACTACTGTCAACCTTAAATAATAGTAGTTTTTTTATGAAATAAATACATCATTTATAAAACAACATTCCAAATATCATCAAACTATTCTCTAGTTATTGCACGAGATTTGCATGTACTAGCATCTAATAGGACTTGAATGTTCAGTGTCTATAATTTGAACACTATTTCTTTCAAAATACCAATCTCCAATGGCCTGCTGAATTGTCTGTACATCACCAACATAAAAAGTATGAATATATATTAAGCATGAGATAATTTTAAATAATTTTATACAAATAAATACAAAAGTAGTTCAAACAATTTTGAGTATTTATTTTACGCCGGGAGATATGTCCAATTTAATTTTAGAGAAAACTTATACTATATGTATTAGACATATATTTTCTGGATAATGCAAGCAATTCAACTTCTCTATTCACTATTATATCCTATAACACTATTTTGAGATCATACTTTACCTTATTTTGAAACGTGGGTGTTCCTTGCCATGACCCTGGAGTATAAATAATATCATGAACGTAGCATGAACTAATAAACAATCCTCGTGACGGATTATCATCGAGACCCTCCAATGTATTTAGAAATGTGGTCCGAAAATCTAAAATTAAAAAGAAACGATTACTATGAAAGATAAAATTAAATAAAAAAAACTATATATATTAAATAATTGAAACAATACAGTATAGTAAAAGTTGAAATAATAGTAGTAATAAATTTGGATTACCCCTTATGATTTGTAATTGGTTGGTTGTGCAGTTCCGAAGTCCGGTAAATGTGGAAGTGCAATTTTTCCATCCTTCCTCGTCTGGCTGATTTGGATGTATGAAATTGACTAGCTGAAAACGTTTAAACCATGCATAAAAAAATCAATATATTTTTAAACAGTACTTAATATCTGTTACTCAATCTTAAAATAGAATCACATAAACATCATAGTTTAATTGCATATTTTGGTTTAAAAATTCCAATGGGGTATCAAATTGAGAAAAAGAACACCAATAAAGTGCAGACTACCGAATAAGCGGAAACAGAACAAATAAAATATTTAAAATGTGGAGTAGTATATCATATTCTTTTTATTTTTATTTTCCCATAACACATTTCTATAATGTTATAAATCATTGTAAACTAACTTACTTGATATGTATCAAAGTCAGAATTTACTATGAACAATGGTGTCTGGATGTCGCCGCCCACATTTTCTGGATAGAAGCACTAAGATGGTTTTTTGACACCCAAGTATTAGTCATGTTTCAAATGTTATGATGAGAGAAAAATAAATTCTATATATATAGTAATGTAATTGGGTAATATATGTAGCACTTACCAATCCTGCACCTAGTCTCTGTGTGCAAGACTTTGGTAAATAGTCAGCTAATTCCTGAAAAACAATGTTCATAAAATCAGTTAATATAGATGAAACTCGAAAACAATATTCATACTGATAATTAGCATTTATATATTAGAGACATACAAGCATTATATAATTATGATATAAAATATGGAGTAGTAATTTTTACATGAAAGGCTACAATGGGGGCAAAATAGTTTGTGGCCAGGGTTCCCGGGAGATTTTTCCTATAATGACAAAACATAAAATGTTAAAACAAATGTATTCAAGTTTTATTAGTATATGAATAAGTATTCATTGAATCTTACGCTTGTATGAAGAAGCCGGAGTCTGTGTAGCATTTGACTCGGCAAGCATTGGGGAGAAAAGACCGGAAACGGTCACAGTTCAACACTGTTGCCAACCCACCAGCCGAGTCTCCGGCGAGTAAAGCCTGTCGTGAACAATCTTTTTAATTGAAGATAAAATCACAATAAATTTTGAGTAATAACGAATTTTATTAAAAATCATACGTTAGCAGCATTTGCCATCCCTTTGGTAGCCATGAGTTCTTCAATTACAGAGGTGAAGATTCTCCTACCTCTGAAGTAGAGTTTTGTTTCCTAAACATAAATTTTTTTTGATTATAAATCTAACTATCTAATGAAAATAAAAGGTTTAAAAAAAATAAAAATCAGACAAAACACACACTAGTACTATTTATTATGTTTTCAAGTTATGAAAATTGTACTATTTCTAATTAATTTGTAGTAGACATACCGGATCGACGGCATCAATATCTGCCATAAACGACGCACCGTCACAGTATAGGATGAAAACCTTATTCCAATTGTAAAAATCTGAAACAAATCAATTAATAATGTATAATCAGTTGTACGCATATATGATATACCTCTTCTGGGATTAAAAATTTCTTGAGGCAAATATCATATAAACACATGTAAGAAACTGTTTTCATGTATAAAAAGGTTTAAAGTAAACAATTACTACTCCCTCCGTCCCGGATAATTCGGGTCACTTTGACCGGGCACGGGTTTTAAGAATTGTAATGAAAAGTGAGTTGAAAAAGTTAGTGGAATGTGGGGCCTACCTTTATATATTAGTTTTATAATAAAATGTGAATATGAATAAGTTAGTGGAATATGGGGTCCACTACCAAAAATGGTAAAAGTGAAGTGTGACAAATTATGTGGGACGGACCGAAATGGAAAACTGGGACGAATTATCTGGGACGGAGGGAGTACAAAACAAGCAAACATAAAAGATAAGAGCAAATAACAACACGATAACTTATAAGAACAATAATTATGATAATTGAACCTCATATAACACTTAAAAGATAAAACTAAATCAATTGATTATTACTGAAATGTAATTAAATAATACTACCTGGATTAATAGTTTTGTTTGGCCTTAAGAAAGGCAATGCCAATTGTGTAGGTTCTGCATTTATGTTGGACCCTCTTGGGTTCTTGGTTTTTTCAAGGCAACCACCCACTGAGCCACACCATGCTCCACCCTAATTAAAATTCCAAACTCTAATTAATAGGAATTAATTATCAAACAACACTAAATATCATACTATAAAAATAAAAAATGTGACTATTTGTTATAGACGAACAAAGCTAAGTACTGACCGGAAGATAAACAATCCAGTTATCAACTCCATCATCGAATCCCGGGGAAAAATAATATGCTCCCGGACTTCCGTCTAAGCAAACTGTCAAAGAAATTTGTTTGAGTATATTATAAGTATAAAATGTTATTAATAATAATTAAATTAATGGAAAACTTGGAAAACTATAATTATTACGAGCTCCCTTTGCTGCAGCATCAGTGATGAAAATAACATCGAGTAATGGGTCATCAGTGGCTTGAGATTTGATCAACGTGAATAGACAGACCACTATCCCCAACCATAGTATAGCCTTAATCTGACTGCAAGTATTCATCCTTCATAAAAAAAAGAATTAATTAATGAGAAATAACTACAAAATCATTGATTGAAGATTCTCAGTCACCAAATCTATGCTACAACCCAATCCAATTTTTGGACCACATGGCAGATCACCAAAATTTATGCATGTCAATTTTATTGCTCTTATTATCCAATAATTTAAAGTTTCACTTTTACCACTGCAGACCATATTAATTCCGTTTCTAAAATTACAATTAAAATTTAATTTTATCCAAAAATTAAAGGGTGAGGAAAGAGGGAAATTACAGCCATTTTACACAATTTAAATGGTTAAAATAATAAAAGAGGACAAAAAAACTTACTCTGCTTCTTTTTAAAATTGTCCACTTTGAAATTTGGATTAGGACTAAATTTTTACTAATCCAAACCGATTTAAAAATGCTCCATAAATTTTTAAAAAAATTGAATCCAAACCTAACAAATCATCCAAAAAAGTATTATTGTGGTATACTCGTATTCAAAATTTCCAACCGATTAGATTCATTGAAGCTCAAATGGACACTGTAATTAGGCAACACAAAACCATAAAGTCCTAACCTAATATCAGACTTACTCAAAATGATAGTAGTATTCTATCTTATCAACGTTCAATCAATTATTTTACTACTAGTTTGACAATTAAACGATTTAAATCCTTAAAAAATCATCGAAGCAAAATTCTCTCTTTTGAGAAGAAGAAGATGCGATTCAGCTAAGATTTTGACTAAATGGAACAAAAAACCTCTAAATTCTAAAATGAAGAATTCAGAGAAAATGCCAACACCTATACTATACATGCCATGGAAATTAATGAAAAAGTTAAAATAAAATAAAAATAAAATAACGCAACACAAAAGCCACGAAATTACCTGTGATTGATCTTCCAACAAAAAAGAGCACTGCATTCCATGAAAACAGACATATTACAATTAGTTTATGAATCCAAAAATAGTGTAATCTATGGATATTCACCAAAATGCTACTAAGATGCATTTAGGCGGGAAAAGTGGTGCTGCTTTTACATTATTTTTTTTATATATATAAAATGCTACCTTTTTTAATTCTTAAATAAAAACACATGCGAGACATGTGATCTAAAAAACATATAAAAGCTAGCTCCTATTTCTGAATATTTGAACACCAGAAATATTGAGTTTATTTTACAAATTTTGGAAACTTGAGAGAAAGATATCTCACTGGCGTGAAGGAAAATAGGTAAATGTGAGACAAAAGCGAGAAGAAGAAAATGAGATGAAGGAGGAAAAGAGAAGTAGAGGAGAGCAGTGGACGACGATGGCGGCTGGCTGTGGTCGTGAAGTAGAGCTGGAAGAACTGACGAGGCAGGGCGGTGGAACGGAACGTCAGTGAGGAGAAGCAGCGTTGGTCATCTACGAATCAGAAGTTGTCGATTATAACGTGAGGATTAAATGAATACGAAGAACAGAAAATAAGAGAGGAGCAAATTATAGATGATTTCTAACAGGAGAAGGTGAGAAATGAGAATAAAAAAGGGAGTAAATAAATAGAACATTTAATTTGTATGTAAAACTAAAAGGTGTAGGTGTTCTGAAATAAGTAAAAGACAAGACTAATAGTTGTAAAAGTATTTTTCTCACTTTCAATAATTGAGATTGGCGTCCTGCTTCTAATTCGTTAAATTTTAGATTTTTATAAGTTAAAAATAGTGAAATACTTAGAGCATCCGCAACGCTGCCTCGTTGCGGATTCGATCTCGTCTCGACGAGACGACACGGCATCGAGACAGCGTTGCGGCTCCCGTCTCGTCTCGACGAGACGAGATGTCTCGACGCCCAACGCGTCCCGGCGAGGCAAGTCTCGAGGTCGCGAGACACGCGCCCGGCGCCACGTGCGCGCGCGGGCTGGTGGCGTGACGCCCACTCGCCGACCCGGGAGTGGGCATCGGATTTATGACGAAATAATTCAATTTTTTTTAAAAAAAATCAGATTTTTCAAAAAATAAAAAAATAAAATAAAAAATAAAAAACGGTAATATTACCGTTGAACGGTAATATTTTAATTTTTAATTTTTTTTTTTTTTTTTATATTCTATATATACTCTTCTCCATTCTCCATATTACACACAAACACACATTTATCCTCTCATCTCTCTTTCTTTCCTCTCCAATCACTTCTATAAAATCATTCCTTTATTTTTTTCTTCTCCCAAATTTAATCAATTATGGATCCATTTGAGCAAATGCGTCGAATAATGGAAGAATCGCTAGAAGCAGATCGACGTAGGGAGGAGGAAGCCGCCGCGCCTCCTAGGCAACGCCGGACATACATCCACCGTAACCGGGAGGAAGCCGCCGCAAGGTTGGAACGTGATTACTTCAGTCCGAACCCGGTGTGGAGAGATATCTACTTCCGTCGCCGTTTCCGTATGTCACGCCCGCTATTTTTGCATATCGCGAATACATTGGCGGCACGGGAAGAGTTCTTCAGAGAAGGGTTCGACGCCGTTGGCCGTCCTAGCCACACGACGCTCCAGAAATGTACTGCGGCGATCCGTCAGCTTGTTACTGGACAAACGGCGGATGCGTTCGACGAATACCTGCACGTCGGAGAATCCACTGGGTGACTTTGTTTGTTGAACTTCTGCAAAGGCGTCCGGGCAGCCTTCACCGCCGAATTTCTGAAGAAGCCAACCACCGCATATTGTCAGTTTCTGCTCCGTCTTCACGAACACGTGCACGGATTCCCCGGGATGCTCGGGAGTGTCGATTGCATGCATTGGCAATGGAAGAATTGCCCTGTGGCGTTGAAGGGGTCATACACGAGCGGCCACAAAGGCACCCACCCCACCGTTATACTCGAGGCCGTCGCCGACTACCGGCTATGGATTTGGCATGCGTATTTCGGGGTCCCCGGCTCGAACAACGACATCAATGTGCTCAACAACTCCGACCTCTTCGCTGAAGTTCTGAATGGTAAAGCGCCGGCCATCAACTTCGTCGCTAACAATCGCCAGTATAAAATGGGGTACTATCTTGCCGACGGCATCTATCCGAAGTGGCCAACCTTCGTGAAGACGTTCAACAGGCCTACGGACGAAAAGCAGTCTCTTTTTGCGCAGAAGCAAGAGTCTGCTCGCAAGGATGTGGAGAGAGCGTTCGGGGTTCTCCAAGCTCGATGGAACATTATCAAAGCCCCGGCTCGACAGTGGTTTATAGAGAATATGGTCGATATCATGTATACGTGCATAATCTTGCACAACATGATTGTCGCCGACGAAGGACCTGAGGCGGGAAATTGGTTCGACCCTGAAACCCCGGGAAGCTCAACCGCAAGTAGTCCGCCTCGAACGGGAGTGCATCCGTCTTTGCAAGAGCGGTTGTCTATTCGGGCAAGGACACGTGATTCTACCGCCCACGCCCAACTCCAGGAGGATCTAATGGAGCACATTTGGGCAAAATTTGGCAACCATTAGATGATCGTCACTAGAGAACTCCTTCTTCTGTTTCTTTGCCTCCATTTTTTTTTTATTTGAGTTTAAGTGTGCAATTTGTAATTTCTAGTTTTTTAATTATGTCTTTTTTATTTTTTTATTTATTTTAAATTGTAATTTTATTTTATTTATAATGAAGTGTGTTTTTTATTAATTGAATTTGTTGGAATTAAAAATAAAAAATGAAATTGAATGAATAGTTAAGAGATGGTTAAGAGATAGTTAAGAGATGGAGGGTTGCAGGTGTTGTCTCTTAGTTAAGAGATGAGCTGAAAAGTACAGTGGGGCCCATGAATAGTGAAGAGATGAGACGGTAAAGAGACGGATAAGAGATAGCGCTGCGGATGGCCTTAGTTTTTTTTATTTTAAGTCTAAGATTGGTAAATATTGAAATTATATTTTTGTATATTCAGCCTCATGTCCTGTTCCATCTCCATAGATCTTCACTCATACCTAAAAGTAGGATGGTCTTTATTTTCAAGATCATAAATGATGAATATTACATTTCACAAAACGAGCAAAAGAATTAAATGATTGCATCACAGATGAATTTATTAGTGTCCTCATAATAGAATAAAAATATAGTTAAACTCACTAATTTTTTAAAGCTACATTCGATAAAAGTGATTTTTTTCTAAACCTAACTTTTTAATAAATCTTGGTATTAGTCTATTCTTTCAATCGACCAAATCAATGTGCTGAATCTATAGCAGAATCAAGTTTGGCAATTTTTAAATTCAAATATATAGTACTCTTCACTACTGCCTGCCAATAATGATGTGCAGATTTTTGTCTTACTTTGATTAGCTATTTGAATTTTGTTTGTATATGGAGATAAAATTGAAATTTTAATAGTAGCAAATTAGTCATTACTAATTTCACGTCTTGTTACACTTGCATCTAATTAAAATCTTAATTAAAATCTTAAGTATTTTATTGCAACGAATTCTCTATCTTCCAACCCTCTTTCTCAATCAACGATCCTTTTTAAGAGAATTAATATTTTATTCGCATGACAAAATTGAACTCACCAAACATTTTACCGAATAAATTGTGTTTCATCGTCAACAAAACCTCTCAACCTATTATCTTTCCCTCTCTCAACTTAATTTCAACTAAGGAATCTAGGGTTTTCGAATACGACAAATTATGTCGTTTTGGAATGGTCCGCTGGCGTGGCGGGGTTTGACGGTAGGGAAAGGTGTCGCTGCTGTTGAGAGCCATCGAGTGTGGACGAACTAAAAAAGATTTGGGCTTTGTGGATTTCACTAAAAAGTATCCCATCCATCACATGTTACTTACATTTTTCATTTTATGTCGTAACTTTCAAAATTAATTTTTTAGTATAATTAAATTACTAGTATTTTAAATGTAACGAGAGATCACATAATAAATAAATACTTAATTAATTCTAATATAATAATTACTAAATCTTAGTACTTAAAATAAAATAGTGTAAGTAGTCGATTACTTATTAAATAAACACATAATGCTTTATTAAGAAGTGAATAGATAAGTGATCAGTTAAGACATGCGCGTGGTTTTTTAAATGGCATTATGACTATGAACACATTTTTAATTAACCTTATGACTATTATGAACAAGCAAACATAATATGGTAAAATTTATAATTACATATTTTATTGCAATTTAAATGTTTTAAGCAGCGAAATTAAAAGGTATTTTTGAGGAACAATAAAAAATCAAATTGATCAAATCAAACCTTTCCCTACAAAATTAATTTTATCTAATATTAATGACATACGTTAATATCTGGAGTCTTATTCGTACATTTTAAATAGAAGATTTTCAGATTACTTTTTCTTTAAATAAATATTTATTATTTTATTTTACGAAATTTTCCAACTTAGTGAGAAACGTGGAGGTGAAGTAGTGTCACACGAGCTTTTAATTTGAAATTTAAAATTATTGGGTTTGTATGTTTGGTAAATGTGGAATTGAAAATTGTAAATTATTGTTTGTATGTTTGGTGTAATATTGAATTTTAACTTTTATAAAATGGGGAAAACAATCATTTCTATCACAGTTCCATTTTTACTCTCTCTCTCTCTCTCTCTCTCTCTCTCTCTCTCTCTCTCTCTCTCTCTCTCTCTCTCTCTCTCTCTCCATATATATGTATCATCTAGCTAGCCTCATTAATGGTTGGAGCATTATAACATATCAGTATATATGAAGAATACCAATCACACCATGTTTAATAAAAGTGAAAATTATTGGGTATGTAAGTTTGGTAAATGTTGAAAATTAAAATAACATAGCATCATGTATGTTTGGTAAATGTATATCGTGATTGGTAAGTAAGTTTATCCAATCCAATCCACGGGATCCACCAAATAATTCGTTCTCACTCTCCTAATAGTAAAGCCTCTCATCAGGGAAAAATGTACAATGAACATAGTTCAATCACATTTATTTGTTTATTTAATTAAATGGGAAGTATTTCAAAAATTAAAAAAAAAAAAAAATGGCAACACAATTATTAGAGTAATTTATGTATCGATTCCCATTTCACTTATTGGAACCTATTAGCAATTTAGTAGTAATAGTATAACATATAGAGAATAGGTGTCATTGTCAAGACTTATTAGGTATATACATGAAACAAGACGCCTATGTAACAAAAATGGACATGAAAATTAATAAAAACAGATATATTAAATTAACAGTAGTAATTAGTGTACATAAACTGTAGATTGCAATGCAAATTATGCTATATTGCCAGTTGAATTAAAATATAATTACGCATTGACACTTTCTTAAAAATTATGTTTCCAAAGAGAACATATTGGTCCAAGAACAAAACACACATAATTCCATTGACATGAAATTTTGAATACAGCTGCTGAGACTGCATAAGGAATTTCAAATTCATCACCAACAAGATGTCTTAAATAACAAGACAATTACTAATAGCTAGAGATTTCAATGTGTATATGCCATTAAGGTAAGAAAATTATTAGAGTAATTTATGTATCGATCCCATTTCACTTATCCAGATATATCTAATCATCTTCTAACTACAATATACTTTCAATTTAGGTGTCAAAGACTTGTTGGAACATATTCACAATTTAATAGTAATAGTACTAACATATAGAGAATAGGTGTCAACACTTATTAGGTACATGAAACAAGACCACCCATGTAACAAAAATAAAGGATGTGCACATTAATAAAAGCAGACATCTTAAACAATAGTAATAAGTGTATGCATACAATCTGAACAATGATAATACAATTATAAAAATAATTGAAACTTTTTTAAAAACTATGTTTCCCAAGAAAACATTAGTCCAAGACCAAAGCATACATACTTCTATTGACATGAAATTTTAAATACAGCTGCTAAGACTGCATTAGGAATTACTTATTTGTTAATATGACTGTTATTACCTAATTGTGGGATTTTAATGAATGCTATCAAAATAGGACATACACAAATAAAGTGAATGAAAAATACAGTCTTCTTATTCTAGGTCTTTACCCTTTCGAAATATGATATATGAAGTAATTTGAATTTTAGTTTACTATATCTATGAATCATTTTGAAATATTTACATATATTAATTCATGGGAATATTTTACCAATGAAAATACAAACAATATTTAAATATTTACTTTAAATCTATGCATACATAGATAAGAAAAAAATCAGAAGGTGCATTTAATTCTTACTATAATAAGCAAGCATCCATTTGATCCATATATCTAGGTCACCAAAGTGGGTATCACTTTCTAGTGTAATTTCAATTCTGTTAGAGTAGGTATAGTTTCTTTTGATTTATCAGACAATATTTATCATGATTTAGAAATTTGTGTATTAAATTTTTTTCACCAATAGTCTTTTCTACTCTTCACATACCAAAGAAAAAAAAAATAGACTAGTACAGTTGAAATGCTCATTTAGAAACAAATTTAATTATACACTCCGTAAATATAGATTATTCACCACGTAACTAAAATCCACTGTTAATTAAAACAAATGACTTTAATTTCGTTTTTTAGGGTTTCTAACAAGATTCTTTAAACAACAAATTGAAGAAAAAATTTGAGTGCATCCACATTGGGGCGGAGGATGCGACGCCCTAAGCCCCGCCCTATGCGCTGCTACATCAGCATTTTATCCTCCGCCCTTTCCACCTGCAATGGGGCGGACTATAGCTCGCCCTAAACCTCGCCCTAAATATTTTATTTATTATTTGAATATTTAAACACTACAATATTTATTTTTTATGTTTGCAAACGTATCAATTAGCAAGAATAAATATAAAAACATTATAAATTAAAGGCAAATCCTATTATCAATATTTGTTTTTTATTTTTTATTTTTTGTGCTTGCAAAAATGAAAAATTGTCGGAATTCATTATTGAATTTAGAGAGAAATTGAGATGAGGAAGAAAGTGGAATGAAAGGTGTGAGATGAAGTAAAAAAATTGGTGATATATATTAGAAAAAAATACAAAAAAAATAAAAAATAAAAATGTGTGCATCCTCCGCCCTATAGTCCGCACCCCCTACAATGGCGGACTATGAGACAGAGGATAGGCTGGAGGATGCATCCTCCGTGTCATAGTCCGCGGACGATGCTTAGGGCGCGGAGGATAAAATGTGCATAGTCCGTGTTGCTGCAGTGGCAGACTAAGGGACGAAGGATGCATCGTCCGTCGCATCCTCCGCCTCATTGTGGATGCTCTGATGGAATAAGAATAATTAAAAGAGGGTGAAAAGAAGTTCAGAAAATAGGAAAAACAAGTGAACTTAATTACTCGGTTGGTTTTTTTAAAGGTTTTTATTGAATTCACTGTAGTACTTAATTAAGAAGAATATATAGTTGGAATATGAGAGGATGAGAGGGAGAGCTTTGAAGCTATCATGATAATAGTAGTTCATTAGACTTTTTAAAAATTCATTTCCTAATTTAATTTAGAATATCATAAATAAAGTAGTACCTTTTGGATTTTGCCTGAGATTGGTAAATATTTAAATTATAGTATTGTGTAATTCAGTCACATGTCTTCCTAATAATTTAAATACAATAATTGATCCGATGCAATATTTCAAAAGGAAAATTTTAACTCAAAAAAGTGTAGGTGTATTCATTCAATTTTCCTCGTAAAATGAAAAAGTGGTCCACTGAAAAAATGGTGGAATGGGAGAATTTAGAAGTAACTCTTCTACATGGGTTGATTTTGTTAGAATCAAGAAATAGGTCATTAGCCATCCTACTAATTCGTTAACCCATGCCTAATAATGTACTTATAAACCTAACTTTACTAAAAGTGAGATAAACTACACATTTGTGACACCCCATTCTCCAAATTATATTATGTCCTGCTCAATACATATATAATATATTCACCTAATAATCCATTCCTAATAACTATAAATCTAATAACCGTAATAATTAAATTAATTGGGTTTGTAAGTTGATTTGGTAAATAGATTTTTTTTTATGAAATGGGAAACACAAATTCTAATGTACTTAAAATACATAATTTGATCCGATATATTTTGCAATATTAAAAGAATCTTGTACAAATACGTGACAAAATTAAACTATGAAAACATATTAACTACTCTACAAACTAGGAAAATGCAGCTAAAGATCCATTTTTCTTGGTGTGAGCCAAGATATCCCAACAATTACTTAATTAACTCCATAAATTTTCAGAGTACTCCATCCATTCCTTAAAAAATAGACAACAATCGAAACGATACGAGTTTTAATGCACAATTGGTAAAACAAGAGAGAGATTGAAAAAAAAAGTGATTAGAGTATTGTTACCGGAGAATGAACCACCTCATTAGAAATAGAAAAAAAAAATTAAATAAAATAGTCTATTTTTAAGGGAAATTTCAAAATGACAAATGTGGTTCATTTTAGAGGGGGGGGGGGAGTATTCATCAAATAATGAAGTAAATTAAGTTTGAATAGTGTTCATTTATTATTTAATTTAGTAATATCCAGCTGTATTTCAAAATATATTACAATGAGTCACAACATTTTACTCTAGTGTAAAGGTTGGTGGTGCAGACACATATCTTAACAATATCCATAATTGATAAATCTCCAAATTGGACCTACTAACAATGTTGTACACAACAGTATGATGAAACAAGTGATCATCATATTTTTACCCATTCTTCACATACAAAAGAAAATAAAATAGATTAGTAAAGTTGAAATGCTCATTTATACACAAATTTGATTCTACGGTCTGTAGATGTAGATTATTTACTACGTCACTAAATTCAGTGTTAATTAAAAACAAATGACTTTAATTTCAATTTTTTGGGGGTTTTCTAACAAGATTCTTTAAACACTAATTTGAAGAAAAAAATTGATGGAATATAGAATAATTAAAAGAGGGGGAAAGCAGGTTCAGAAAATGGGATTTACTCGGTTGATTTTAGTAGAAGCGTTGGAAGAAAAGAACTTGAATAGAGTTGGTTTTTTCAAAGGTTTTTATTGAATACACTATAGTACTCTTAAGAAGAATAGTTGTGTCAAATTGGGTACCCGGGGATACCCGATCCGAATATTTCGAACACCCGGTCCCGAATTTTCCAAAATTTAATACCCGATCCCCGATCTGAAAATGATTTTGGATACCCGGATACTCGACTCGGGTATCCAGTCCCGAAAAATCGGGTATCCAATCCCGATTTTGAATTTTTAATTTATTTTATTTTATTTTATTTTATTATTTTTGTAAGAAAATAAACTACAAACCTTTAAAAATACAAATTTGTAGTTCGAATTTGATACAAACTTAAAGTAGTTCAAATTTAAGAGAGAAAAACTACTACAAATTTTTAGAAATAAAAAATTCATAAGTTATAACACCCTTTATCCGTCCATAATAAACATCCCAATTCATACATTAACCCAAAATATGACTTAAGAGTTAAGGATTTTAGGAGTACATATAATTATTTAATTTTTAAATAATAGAATTAATACATTATTTATTAAATTTAAAAAATAAATTATAAAAAATTGGGTAATTCAGGTAATTTGGATATACCCGATCGGGTATCGGGTTATCCATTACCTGATAATCCAAAAATCATATACCCGAACCCGATCCCGAAACCTGAAAAATCGGGTATCGAGTATCCAATTACCTGATATTTTGGGTTTGTATATTGGGTTCCAGATATTCATTTTGACACCCCCTAGATATGAGAGAATGAGAGGATGAGAGAGAGAGCTTCGAAGCAGTCATGATAATAATTCATTAGATCTTTTGAAAATTCATTTCCTAATTTAGAATTTCATAAATAAAGTAGTACTTTTTGTTTTTTGTCTGAGATTGGTAAATATTTAAATTATATTGTGTAAATTCAGTCACATGTCTGCCTAATAATTTAAATATAATAATTGATCCGATGCAAAATTTTAACTCAAAAAAGTGTAGGTGTATTCACTCAATTTTCCTCGTAAAATGAAAAAGTGGTCCACTGAAAAAATGGTGGAATGGGAGAATTTAGAAGTAATCTTCTACAAGGGTTGATACTATTAGAACCAAGAAATAGGTCATTAACCCATGCCTAATAATGTACAAACCTAACTTTACTAAAAGTGAGATAAACTACACATTTGGACACCCCATTCTCCAAATTCTAATGTCCTGCTGAATACATATATATAATATATTCACCTAATCACCCATCCCTAATAACTATAAATCTAATGACCGTAATAATTAAATTAATTGGGTTTGTAAATTGTAAGTTTGGTAAATAGAATTTTTTTTAATGAAATGGGAAAACACAAATTCTAATGTACTTAAAATTTCAGTAAAACAATTAGTCCAACAACAAAACACACATAATTCCATTGACATGAAATTTTGAATACAGCTACTGAGATTGCATAAGGAATTTCAAATTTATCATCAACAAGATGTCTTAAATAATAAGAGAATTAATAGGTAGAGATTTCAATGTTTATATGCCATGAAGGTAAGAAAATTTCATCATGTGCATTTTATTAGACACTATATGCGTATGCTATCAATACTGAATGTCGAGCTCGTTTATGTTATTTAATATTTTTAATATCAATTTAGGTCCAAATTAAACACCATTGATTAAGTTAAGTAGACACTCCGGGTTAATTTATGCCATAATTGCAGTAAACACCTCTCTTTTCTAATGAATTGGGTATGTGCATGTCAGTATCACCGAAAAAATAATCAAATTTTTCTTTTTGTAAAAAGAATAGGAATTACTTATTTGATTAATATGACTCTTACCTAATTGTAGGATTTTAATTACTGCTATCAAAATAGGACATACACAAATGAAGTGAATGAAAAATACAGTCTTCTTATTTTAGGTCTCTACGTACCCTATCGGAATGTGATTATATGAAGTAATTTGAATTTCAGTTTACTAGAGTATATCTATGAATCATTTTGAAATATTTACATATATTAAATCCTGGGAATATTTTGCATATTCAATTATTTTATTTTAGATCCAAAGCAATTACCTTCAGAATTGGGCCTCCTTAATATATTTACTGCAGCTTCAAATATTTAAATTAGAGTTGGTCTCAAATTATTTACTCCACTCCTTAGTCCAAACAAAATAAAATGCTAGCCCAAACAATTAAATTCCTTTGCCCAATTTATGAATCCACTACTAGTACCTAGAAGCCTTTCCTCTCCACCACATTCCATCGTGACTAACAAGAAGAGAAAAGAGCTCTCCCCTTCCTGCCAGCTGCTGACCGTCGGCCAGCCTCCCTCCGGCGGTGTCCCCTCCCCTCTATATTGGGCTGCAATACGCAAGAAAGAGTAGATGAGCTGGGCTTTTCCATGGACTCCAAAAATTTTGAAGTGGGCTGGGATTTAACTTATAGGCCCACATATGTACACCATTTTATTTCTTGTATTCCATTTCATAGTTTTTAGAGATGTACACTGGTAGTTAGACTTGTAAAATAAAAGGTTTGGTTCCATTAGTGTGACCATGTTTCTCAGTTATGTATAACATTCTTTTACTACAATTATAATAACTTATACTATTATTCTTTAGTTCTTTTGAAATTTTAGCTAAACATTCGAGGTCATTTCGAGAATTAAAAAAAATTTAGATGTTACATTCTATCCACCTTAACAAGATGATAAAAGTCGGGATGTTACAATTTAAGTCTTTACTATAATAAGCAAGCATTCATTTGATCCATATACCTAGGTCACTAAAGTGGGTATCACTTTCTTTTCTAGTGTAATTTCAATTCTGTTAGAGTAGGTATAGTTTCTTGTGATTTATCAGACAATATTTATTATGATTTAGAAATTTGTGTATTAAATTTTTTCACCAATAGTCTTTTCTACTCTTCACATACCAAAGAAAAAAAAAATAGACTAGTACAGTTGAAATGCTCATTTATAAACAAATTTAATTCTACACTCCGTAAATATAAATTATTCACCACGTCACTAAAATCCAGTGTTAATTAAAACAAATTACTTTAATTTCGTTTTTTAGGGTTTCTAACAAGATCTTTAAACACTAAATTGAATAAAATTTTTTTGATGGAATAAGAATAATTACAAGAGGGGGAAAAGAAGTTCAGAAAATAGGAAAAACAAGTGAACTTAATTACTCGGTTGATTTTTTTAAAGGTTTTTATTGAATACACTGTAGTACTTTAGAAGAATATATAGTTGGGATATGAGAGAGCTTTGAAGCAGTCATGACAATAATTCATTAGATTTTAAAAAAATTTATTTCCTAATTTAGAATATCATAAATAAAGTAGTACCTTTTGATTTTTGTCTGAGATTGGTAAATATTTAAATTATATTGTGTAAATTCAGTCACATGTCTTCCTAATAATTTAAATACAATAATTGATCCGATGCAAAATTTCAAAATGAAAATTTTAACTCAAAAAAGTGTAGGTGTACGTATTCACTCAATTTTCCTCGTAAAATGAAAAAGTGGTCCACTGAAAAAATGGTGGAATGGGAGAATTTAGAAGTAACTCTTCTACAAGGGTTGATTTCGTTAGAACCATGAAATAGGTCATTAGCCATCCTACTTATAATTCGTTAACCCATGCCTAATAATGTACTTATAAACCTAACTTTACTAAAAGTGAGATAAACTACACATTCTGATGTCCTGCTCAATACATATATACTATATTCGCCTAATAAGTATAAATCTAATCACCATAATAATTAAATTAATTGGGTTTGTAAGTTTGGTAAATAGAATTTTTTTTATGAAATGGAAAAAACACAATTCTAATGTACTTAAAACACATGATTATATTGTATATATTTCAGTAAAACAATTAGTCCAAGAACAAAACACACATAATTCCATTGACATGAAATTTTGAATACAGCTGCTAAGATTGCATAAGGAATTTATTGATCATCAACAAGATGTCTTAAATACCAAGAGATCAATTAATAGGTAGAGATTTCAATGTGTATATGCCATGAAGGTATGAATATTTCATCATGTGCATTTTATTAGACACTATACGCCTATGCTATCATAGTGAATGTGGAGCTCATTTATGTTATTTAATAATCAATTTAGGTCCAAATTAAACATCATTGATTAAGTTAAGTAGACACTCCGGGTTAATTTATGCCATAATTGCAATAAACACCTCTCTTTTCTAATGAATTAGGTATGTGCACGTCAGTATCACTGAAAAAATAATCAATTTTCTTTTTTATAAAAATCATAGGAATGATATAGTGTAATAATGAAAAAGCATGAGAATTTACGGGTAAGTGAAAGGCTGAAGGGAGAAAGGCAGAGTGTAGCAGTTTAGCTCTTGTGTGGACTATATATTTATACACTATATCATATGTATGTATAATGTATGAAGAATACCAATAAAAATCACATAATTTTTTAATATGCATGAAAAATAGCAATAGAGGAAAAAATACAAGCACGTACTGTCACTCTAACACCATTTAAATTTATTTCTACCGAATTCATTAATTTATTTCTATATCATATCTCTATTTCTAGGCCACTCGATGGAATGACCCATATTTACTTTTTCACTCCTTAAAATCTACATACACCAATAGGCCATTCGATGGAATGACCTATACTTACTTTTTCAGTCCTTAAAATCTACATACACCTATAGACCACTCGATGGAATGACCCATACTTACTTTTACAGTCCTTAAAATCAATATACACCAATAGGTCACTCGATGGAATGACGCATACTTATTTTTTCAGTCCTTAAAATCTATATACACCAGTCACACCATGTGATGTGAAATTGAAAATAATTGAGATTGCATATTGGTATATGCCAAATCTTAACTATCAGCAAACACAAATTTCAATGAAAATTAACACTTTGGAAAAAAAGAAGTTTGGGCAATATAATTAGATCATTCTAACAAATTCACAAAATTTGTGTTTGGATTGTCAACAACAACGGCAGTTTGATAGAGAGTGGGAAGAGAGACAACCATCCTTTTTTTAGCGCAAAAATGAGAGACGATTTTCACACTCAGTAGGTGCGATTTTCACACAGTAAATTTCTTCGGATTTTGCTGCGATTTCGTGTTACTGTTCCATTGCTGGTGACTGTTTTGCTGAGATTTGCTTTTTTGTGGTGTGTTCCTTGTCATTTTCTCGGTACTGAGACAATTCCGCCGGTGGTGAAGTTGCGGATACCAATTTTTGCTCGCTGTTGTTTGAGGTTTTGGGGAAATGGCTGATGTGGGCATTTCGGAAGTTCTGGAGAGTAAAAGTGAGGAGCAAGAAGATCTTCTACTGAATGAGGGTGGTGATTTAGATTTGACCCCAGTTCGGCAGTTGGAAAGAAAGAAAGCTCCGCGTGGTCGCCCAAAAAAATCAGGGCCAAAATCGCCGATGATGAGAATGGCAGAAATGAGAAAGGGAGGATTACGCGGCAGAGCTCTGCGCAACACGGGGATGAAGGAGACGGAGGGTTACGATCTGAAATCTAGCAAGGGAAAGAAGGGTCGTGCAGGCAGGGGCCTACATTTGCAGATGAGATTTTCGGAATGTAGCGATGCTGATGGTGGTCTTATGGAGGGGTTGGGCTTAGAGGGAAATGCAGGTGGCATTGAGGGTGTTCAAGATGGAGCTGGAGTTGCCTTGACAGGGGAGGTGGATGGTAGGCTTGTGAATGTTGAGAGTGGTATTGCTGATGAGGTGTTTGATGATTTGCCTCAAGGGAATGATGGAGATGATGACTTTTTGCTGTCAGCAAAGGAAGCTATGGTGGTTAGTGTGTGTAATGAGGAGACTACGAACCTGATTGTCACTGAATCTATGGTGTCGATGGCAGAAATGGATAATGCGCTGGATCTTTGTGAGGCACAACCACTGCAAAACATGGAATTCTTACATCCAAAAGAAAGTATGGAGGTAAGGGAAAGCACAGAGATGCTGGAATCTGAGGAGGGTGGTGGTAAATGGGCAAAGTTGCAAGAGAGAAATCTGCAGGATCATCTAATGGGTGGGATTTTTTCAAATGAGGACTTCCCTCCTCTGATCAAAAATACGTCACAACCGATTAAGAGCAAGGAGGTTTCATCCTCATCTGAACAAAAGGGGGAGGGCAAACAAGGGACAGGAGAGCCTCAGTTTGAAGCTCCTGGTGGAAGCAGACATCCCTCCTTTACACTGCGTGACAGCAGTTCCTCAGTGCCACAACAGAACATCAAGAACGGGGCTGTTAAAAATAAAAATGGGATCGAGCAGAGGCAGTCTTTTGCGAATATGATTAAGCATGGTGAGAAGGATCCTATCTTCTTTGAGCCGGAGAAGATCAAGAAGATTGGCATAGTAGGAGAATCCTCAGGATTACCCTCCATCTATTTCTCTAGCTCAGACACATCCTTCCTCGCGGAGAAACTGGGGCATGCGATTGTTGGAAAGTTCTCACACTCCATACCTACGGCCCAACAAATCCAGAAAGCTCTCCAAGGGTTGAAACTTGTGGGTGAGTATTCTTGGAGTTATATCAATGCAAAACACATTCTAGTACAACTTAAGTTGATTGCAGATTATGCCAAACTCCTCAACGGGCCGAATGGTATGCCGGTTTGGTTTATAGACAGACACCTATGAGAGTGTTCAAGTGGTCACCAGATTTTGACCCTTTCTTTGAGTCTCCTATAGCTCCTATTTGGTGTAATTTGGTAGGGCTTCCCATACACCTCTTTGAAAAATCAGCTCTGTTTGCCATTGGAGGACTTCTAGGTACACCAATACAGGTTGATTATGCCACTTTCTCTCAAAAACGATTATCCTTTGCAAGGATATGCATTGAAATTGATATCTCTAAAGTACCTCCAGAGGAAATAATCATAGATATTCAAGGAAGGGAGATACGTCAGAAGGTAGTGTGGGACAGAATCCCCCAATATTGCCAGGATTGTAAACATGTGGGACATGCAAGGGAGGTCTGCTATGCAAACGGAAATAAGGAAAAACCAGCAAGAAGAAATTACAATACTCAGTATGAGAAACGGCAACAGCAAGATGGCAAGAAAAAGGAAAATAGTGAGGAACAGACGGAAATGGAGGTTGTGATGGCTGGACTTCAAACACCAATGGATAACTCTGTGGTCGAAATCATGGGGGAAGGAATGGTGGTTAGTAAGATGGAAATTCAGAGGGCCTCTCTGGTGAAAGTAGATGATGATGGGTTCAAGACTACTTGGAGCAAAAAGGGTAGTTCTGGTGCTTTTAGAGGAAGGGGTCAGGGTAGGGGCATGGGAAGATCGTATTCTTTTGACAGGGGCAGGGGAGGGAGAGGTTTTCCTCGAGGTGGGGCCAGTGGGAGCTCGGGGGCAAGAGGAGGGAGAGGTATGTCAGTGGAGAGCGTGGAGAGCTTCTCGAAGGGGAGGTTTGATATCTTGGCCTTACAACAGAGAAGGATTTGAGTGAGGATCCTGGGGTCTTAGTGCAAAACCCCCTCTCCAATTCCAGGTTTCTCAAGATGCTGCCTAACGGAGACTTCGAGGATGAGGTTTATGAGGATGAAAAGGATTGGGAACCAGATGATGAACAAGACGAGATGGAAAAATCTGAGCTCGGTTATCCCTTGGAAAAGAGGGAGGCTGAGACAGAGGACCCTCGAGCCCGGATTGATGATAATACGCACAAGAAGGGGAGGTTTGAGACCTCGGAGACAGCCCAACTGTTCTGATGACTTTCAACATTCTAATATGGAATGCTCGAGGTGTAGCTAACAAAAGTACACAGAGCACCATCAAGTTCTTGATTAAAGCTCACAGGATCTCGATCATGGCCATCATTGAGCCACTTATAAAACCAAACCCGGACTTATTCAGCAGGATGTTTGGTCTTCAGTTCAAGGGAGTAAATGATAATGGACAAATTTGGCTCTTTGCTGAGAATGGATTGGTGACTGATGATTGGGATAGCTCAGAACAGGTACTCCATGCTCGTATTTCATCTAATCTCTTTCCTGTTCCTTTTCATATTTCAGTGGTGTATGGGAAATGTTGGAGGGAAGGGAGAATCCCATTATGGGACAAACTTAGAGACCTTGCTACTAAGATGGAAGGACTTCCGTGGCTAGTTGGAGGGGATTTTAACATATTCCTTTCGGAAGAAGAGAGACAAGGCTCCAACAAGAATAGATCAAGGGAGATGGCAGATTTTGCTAACGCTATAAGTGACTGCCAACTCTTGGACCTTGAGGCAGACGGGGCAAGATTTACCTGGGCCAGAGGAAGCATCTTTGAAAGACTGGACAGAGCTCTAATTGGAGAAGGGTGGCCAGATCTCTTTGCAGCTACAAGGGTAACCAATCTCCCTAGAGTGATGTCAGATCATGGACCGCTG
This sequence comes from Salvia hispanica, assembly GCF_023119035.1. Lineage (NCBI taxonomy): Eukaryota > Viridiplantae > Streptophyta > Magnoliopsida > Lamiales > Lamiaceae > Salvia > Salvia hispanica. Next base: position 49,346,992 of record NC_062965.1, on the reverse strand, counting down.
CTTATTCAATGTCAGACACCAGGACCTCCTATCCGGCCTTCTTTTAGATTCCAAAATATGTGGGTTAGGCATCACACATTCTTGGAAGAAGTGCAGAAGTGCTGGTCTGAACCCATGGGAGAAAAAGGCATGTTGAACTTACAACTGAAACTGGGACGTGCAAAAAAATGCTTGAAGTGGTGGAACAAAAATGTGTTTGGGAATGTTTTTGAAAAGGTTAAACAGGCTGACATGGAAGCTCAGGAGGCCCTCAAAAAGTTTGAACAAGACCAGTCTCCTTTCCTTAGAATGGAGATGAACAGAACTTCAGCAGAATTAGTTCTAAGATTAAGAATGGAGGAAGACTATTGGAAGCAAAAGGCAGCCATTCAATGGACAGTAGAAGGGGAAAGAAACACCAAATTTTTTCAAGGTTGGGTAAAGCAGAAAAGAGCAAAATCTAGGATCCACTCTATTGAAGAGGAAGGTAGAACCATAACAGATGATGAAGAGCTGCGTGCCTCGACAACCAAGTTTTTCCGGAATCTGTTAACCTCTGACATTGAACACTTACAAGAGCCGGATTTAGAGATTCTGACCTCCCTGCCTCCTGATGTAAATATGGATGATTTGGAAAGGCTACCTACAGAAAAGGAGATTAAGAAGGTAGTCTTTGGAATAAAGGCAGATAGCACACCGAGGCCGGATGGTTTTTCTTCCCTTTTCTTCCAAACCTGCTGGGACATTGTTGGTACTGATGTTACTAATGCAGTAATCGATTTCTTCCAAGGAACCCAGATGTCAAGAGGATTGGCGGCAACCATGATTGTCTTGATACCAAAAAAGAAAAATCCTACTAGTTGGTCTGACTTCAGGCCGATTAGTTTGTGCAATGTTTCAAATAAAA